>NW_009596491.1:0-29829 GCF_000690535.1 Cariama cristata
ACCAACAGCCCCAAGTCCTTCTCCTCAGGACTGGTCTCGATCCATTCTGCACCCAGCCTGTATTTGTAATTGGGATTGCCATGATGATAAAACCTGTTAGTATACCAGTTTTTTAAAATCAAAGACTCGTGTTACTAGCAGGGAAAATATTATCAGCCCACAGTGACATTAAAATAATAACTGAACACATCAGTTAACTGTTTTACTTGTACATCTTCTGATGGTCATTTTAAAAGCTAATGATATGTTTTAATTCTTTGAATTTCTTCTCAGCAAAGGAAAGTACTTTGTTACCTTTCCTTATCCCTACATGAACGGCCGCCTTCATCTGGGACACACATTTTCTTTATCTAAATGTGAGGTAAAAATTTTCCTTTGCTAATACCTTTAAATACTACTTTACAACAAATGCTAATTTTGTAGTTAAATTTTGAGCTAACACAATGCCTTGTTATTTAGTTTATAGATTCAGTAATGACTTACTCAAACTTTCCCTTTTTCCAATATTTTCAGTGGAAATATTACTGGTTGAAGAGAAGTGCCACTGATCACTTTTTTTAATTCTAGGAGACTAGACTACAGGTGTTTCGTCTATTCCTTCTTTCAGATCTGCTGAGATTTTTAGGAGGTGCTGCTAAATGGCGCAAACTTCACAGGAAATCTTCTTGTCTCTTTTGTTTGTCAATACTGTGCTCTGTGACCTGTGTGTTAATAGGTTTTAGGTACTAGTGGACAGGATTCCACAAAATCGATCTCTTCTTTGTACCTATTCTTCTCTAGTCAAAAACAGCCCCCTGAAAATTAGGAAAGCTTGTACTTATGCAGCCAGGGAGTGGCAGACCTGATAACAAAATCCAGTTTAACCTTCTTTTCTGTTGATTAGGTTCCTAGATGCTGTTGACTGTGTTCATCTGTCATTCAGTAGTTTCATGTTAAAGAAGGAATTGCCCTTATTTTTTGAGAAGGGTGCTAGTTTAGCCGTATGCCATTCTTGTTTCTTCTGTTTCATTTTTCCACTTTATATAGTTTGCAGTTGGGTACCAGAGGCTAAAGGGAAAGAACTGCTTGTTTCCATTTGGTCTACACTGCACTGGGATGCCTATAAAGGTAAGATGTTTTGAGTTACTGAGGGCTTTTTCTGATGTTTTTTGTGCTTAAGACTACTTAGAGCATTGCTTACTGTCCATTCCGAACATCATGTTAATTTATTGAAAAATTCATCAAGACAGTGTGATTTGGAACCTGAATTTGTAGTAAAGACGTGTTGTGGTTGAACTGTATGTTATCACTTTCTAGAAAATAGAATACTTTAAAACTAAGTTTACCCATTGTATTTTTTCGTTTGCAAGAAAATCCTCACTGTAAACCTCTTCCTACCATGGCAGGCATTCTTGAAGTTGCAAGATCTCCTAGAAGTTGATGCAATATCCTGAAAAAGTTTAAAGCGTTGTAGTAAAATGCAAAGTGTTGTCAGTAAAAAGTACTCCTTAGCTTTGATTGAAGCACTTGCCACAGAGAAGTGCTGATAGACTACCGATATCTCTATTTAGGCTTGTGCAGATAAGCTAAAAAGAGAAATGGAATTATATGGCTGCCCACCTGAATTTCCTGATGAGGAGGAAGAAGAGGAAGAAAATTCTGCTAAAAAAGAAGAAGAAATTATCATCAAGGATAAAGCAAAAGGCAAAAAGGTAAACTTTAAACAAAGACTCTCTGGGTTGGTAGCGTGCTGTCGAAGGTTCCAAGTATGCGTTATGGGTTTTTCCTCCTTTGCACTCAGAGAAACGTGCGATACAAATATTTTGATTGTTTTTTCCAAGATAGCTGGGTACTTTTAAGGTAGACTTGGAAAAAATGCATCAACTGCATGGTTTGTGATACCATTTTAATGTATGAAATCTTAATGGTGAGCTGGTGCACTGTTTAATAGTTTCCTGAGAAAAATGAGATCATCTGGAGTAATACTCTGATAGTTTTTTGTTGTTTTTTTTTTTCCTCTTTGCACAAAGCATTCGCAAACAAGTTGTAGGAAATAACCCTGTTTTCTCAGAAGTAGGGGATATATATACACACACCTACTGTTCTGATTATTCTCTTGTAAATTGGTATCTAGCCTATTCTGGCTAGATATGCTAAGTAAAATAACCCAAACTATTTTGGCTTACCAGGTATTTAAATGAGATTTATGATTTTGGGAATGTCACAAAGCAAGGAAAAGAATCAAGTATAAGAAAAATTTAGATGTGTTCTTATGTATATTGTTTGTGTATGCTAAAGAGATTGTCACACTGGAAGCATTAGATTTGGGATTCTGTCTCCTCTACATCAACAGAAGGTGTGATCTTGCCTACTCTTGCAGGTAGTAAGTTGCTGTTGGATAGAGACGTAAGATATTCAAAGGACAATAGCTGGAAAAAGTAATATGAGCAAAGTAATAGCAGAAAAGGTTTTTGATACAAGGATATCATGCAGGACTGCTCCACCTTTTCATGGTAAAAACACCCATTTGTTTGACCGGAACCTTAGTGAACTGGTCATTTCTTGCCAGTTTGTCATGGCATACCCTTTCTGCAGATGTATCAGATAGAGCTAACCATGTAATAGTTGAAAAGAGGGGGTTAATGTATGTACAGTTGAATACAAGCTAGGAAATAGTGTAGGTCAGAAACTCTTAGTCATTAATCTTCACTGCCAGAGAAAGGACAGCAGGATATTTGTATTATCTTGCATATCTGGAAATAAAAACCATACCATTAATAAAGAAAAATGATTTGCAGCATATAAAGCTATCGTGAATACAAGAATGCGCACTTTTCCTAATCACAGTTGTCCTTTCAGAGTAAGGCTGCTGCCAAGACTGGCTCTTCCAAATACCAGTGGGGAATCATGAAATCTTTGGGTCTTTCTGATGAAGAAGTAGTCAGTTTTTCTGAAGCTGAGCATTGGCTGGATTATTTCCCTCCCCTTGCTGTCCAGGATCTGAAAAGCATGGGATTGAAGGTAACTGTATGAAATCTGAAACTCAGTTACGCAAGCAGCCATACTTGTATTCTTACTATGTTTCTGAATATGCTGCTTCTCCTTTGAGATGATTTTCTGCATAATACCAACATTATTCTAGAAATGTTTCCGGTGTTTATGGAATTATTCATTTAACCTTTGAATAGTCTTGGGTGATAATTAAGTGCTTTCTTGTATAGCACTTATATCCTATGCAATGATCACAACTGGAAATAAGAATGGAATAAAGGAGTTAGGACTTTCACTTCTTGTTTCCATATTAGATAACTGTTCTGTAGTCATTATTAACAGTAGTTTTAGGAAGAGTATTGATATAATATTATAAGATACTTGTCCTACTGACAACAGATTTTTAAAAATAAAGACAGGTAGAGATTATGAAAGAAGGTAGTGCTGAACTTTATCTTGAATAGTTGGTTAAAACTACTACAAAATCTCTAAAATTCACAGTCATCAGACAAGACCTTGAGTCTTTGATGTCTCAGCTCTGAAAGACCATGCACAGAGAGACCGCATAGTTATGTTTTTTAAGCATGCACCCTTTGTGTGATATGTACTTGCTATTTTATTTTTAAAATGGTAGTTTTGCTATTGTGAGGTTCCTTGATTTTCTTTATTGTATTGTATTTACTGGAGACTCTTATGCATTTCCAGGTGGATTGGAGGCGTTCTTTTGTTACTACAGATGTTAATCCTTACTATGATTCCTTTGTACGATGGCAGTTTCTCACATTAAAGGAAAGAAATAAAATTAAGTTTGGGAAACGGTAAGCCTACCACTCAACTCTGAGTTTATTGTGAATTTGGATAAGCTCAACTTTACCAAAGATGAAACCCTATGACACGTCTCTAGAACGTGCTTATAACTGACATTAAACTAGAATCCTTTCATTTCAAATACTCTACTAGACATGATAAAGTCCTGTATTTATTGTGCTAGCAAAGTGTGTGAGGTGGTGTTCCTGTTTTAGGTTTTCCATGCATACCAACTCCAAGCAAAATGGGGCCAATACTGAAATCTCTTGCAAAAACTGAATGTTGACATGGGTGGTAACAGATTTACACAAAATTTGAAAATACAATTAAAAGGTCTCTTTATGAAAAACAGCTACCCCCCCCCGCCTTGGTCTACACATTGTTGTATTTGCTACTAAATGAAAATATACCATATTCTAGATACACAATTTATTCTCCAAAAGATGGACAGCCTTGTATGGATCATGACAGGCAAACAGGAGAGGTAATATTTTTAATTGACATTTTTATGCATTGCTTATGATCTTAAATACGGCATGGAAAAATAAATTGTATCTTGGAGCAAAATGTATTTTGTACATACAGAGTTATCGGTTCTCAGTTGTCAGTACATGTGAAAATTGAATGACCTTCTCTATTGAGAATATTTATCTTGAACTATGGATAGTATTTTCCACTGTAGCTGTTTGCTGTGATTATTTGGCAATTTGTGCCAGCAGCATTGCTACATCATATCATTATCTATCTGTTGAAACAAAAGAAAAAAGCTGTTATTAACTTTATTTCTAAGTCCAAAAATTTACTCCTCACAGACACTATCTCAGCAACATATAAAGTATAACCTCTCTCTCCAGTGTGCATTTTAGTAAACAGCCATTTGTATCAATGGAAATATGATTTACTTTGAAGAAAGCATCAGTACCTTAAGTAGCATTTGGATTGGGTTACTAAAGAATACGATTTATTTTCTTTATTGCTTGAGTCAATGTCATATATTGATTGCTGCATTGTTTATATGAATTGTAGGGTGTTGGGCCTCAAGAATATACGCTAATAAAAATGAAGGTGTTAGATCCTTATCCTGCAAAATTAAGGTAGGTCTTGAATTTGTAATGGCAAATAGGTTTTATCTTATGGCCAGAAGTGACGGTTGAATTAAACAGCCTGTTTTACCTAATGCAGAATTTAATTTCACCCTGTTACTTCTGTTGCTTCAAAGACTTGATCTCTGTCTTGAACTGCTATATTCACTAATCTGTGTGGAACTCAAATTGGAGTTTAAAAAAAAAAAAAAGGAAGAAAATGAAAAATCCACAGAGAACTTAATGACCCACTTGCATCCCTTAGGAAATGTTACTTAAAAGCATGTTCTGTATTACCCTGAGTGTTTTTATTTTGATGACTCATAAAATACTTTTCCCCCTGCAGCGGCCTAAGAGGAAAAAATATCTTCTTGGTGGCTGCTACGCTCAGACCAGAGACCATGTTTGGACAGTCTAACTGCTGGGTTCGCCCAGATATGAAGTACATCGGCTTTGAAACTGTGAATGGGGATATTTTCATCTGTACGCAAAGAGCTGCCAGGAACATGTCCTACCAGGGCTTTACAAAAGATAATGGAGTTGTACCTGTTGTCAAGGAGCTGATGGGAGAAGTAAGCACCTTGCATCTTGCTAGTCTGCCTTATCTGTTCCTGTGAAGCTTATAGTTGCAAAGATGGTGGTAGAATTCTACTTACAAAGGAAATATAGGAACTGTTGCAAAAATTTTGGAGTGTTTAGTGACTAAAAAGCAAGCAGAAGACAGCTTCCTTGGCAGCCAAGCTACAAGTACTTGTGGGAGATTAACTTGATGCACTTGCCTGTGGACAGATGCATTACTGTTACCTCGGCATTACTTGATGAATGAATGGTTTTAAGTAATGTTTTCTGCATGCTGGGAAGAGTGATGACTTCTCTATGAAGAGTGGAGAGGGACAGGAAAAAAGTAATAGCTAGAAAGGGTTATGTGAAAAGGCTTTTTGTTCATGCTGACATTTCCAGTACATCTTTGCGAAATGAAGCTTTCATAGCTTAGTAGTTGAATGTTAATGTTTTTAATGTTTACTATCCTTAACTTCTGTGATTTGCATTAAGTGTAGTTAGTGGCATTTATTCATCCTAATACAAAGTACCTTCATGCTGATTGCATCACTTGATCTCCGTTCACTAAAACTTACCACCATCTTTCTTGATTGTACTTTGAAGGATGAAGTAGAAAATGCAGGGTGGGTTTTGGTTTGGTTGTTTTGGTTTGGTTGTTTTGGTTTGGTTGTTTTGGTTTGGTTGTTTTGGTTTGGTTGTTTTGGTTTGGTTTTCTTTGTTAGTAGACATGATGTGAATTCAGGAAAATCAGAGAGGTAGAAGACAACTGCAACATCTAGATTACCTACTGTCAGTGCATAAATGCTCTTGACAATATACTTTTCCTGCCTTTGTTTAATCTAGCTTTTGACCCTGGCTTCCTAATTCATTCCTGTCTTGGTGCTGATGTGCTTCAGATATTTGGAAGCAAACTGTTCTCTTGCTTACTATCATTTTCCAACTCTACACATTGGTAGTATAGCTTTCTCTGAATTACTTTGTATTATCTGGTATTTGATTTTTCTACCAGTAAATAGTCCATATATTATCTCAAATGGTACACACATGATTTTCATATGTACTTCCTCCTTGTCGAACTAAATATATATATATATTTAATTAATTTGCTTGTTAAATGTAAGGTATGCCAACAAATTTGAAGCATATCACCCATGAGAGCTTACTCACCTAGGCTGAAAAAATGCTATTTATTGTAATGATACTCCTTTGTCCTGCACAGGAAATTCTTGGCGCTGCACTTTCGGCACCTCTCACCGCCTACAAAGTTATATATGCTCTTCCAATGCTCACAATCAAGGAAGATAAAGGTAACTTCACAGCAGTGTCTTGTCAAAGCCTGTTTGATGCGTGCCCTGCATTCAATACGTCTTGACTAATCTTTTTATCTGTTGTGTCTTTTTCTTTGTCAAGGCACTGGAGTGGTAACAAGTGTTCCTTCTGATTCTCCAGATGACATTGCAGCCCTTAGAGATTTGAAAAAAAAACAGGTCAGTCTGTTAACTGAAGTGCTGCTGTTTCTGTTTTCTTTCTGTAGTGTGGAGGGTCAAAGTGGATATCCAGTGGGTAAAATAAAAATGCCTTTAATTGGAGTTTTGCCATCTCTAACTTGAAATCAAAGTAGTTAAAAATCACTGCAGTTAAAACCAGCTGGACTGGGACAGATGTTTATTTTCAGACTTCAAGAAGAGTTTTGGAGGAGAATCATGTAACTTCTGCTGCATGTTAAGGGAGAGAAGAGTACCAGTGAAATAGAAATAAGTTCCTGTTGTGGAAATGACTTCCAGAGATGAGATTAAGACCTCTGTATGAATTTCAAATAAGACTTAAAGTAACCATTGCTGTTACAGCTGCAAGAGTACATCAGCATCTAAACAGCTACCCCTGGCTATTGAATTTTTGTCCCAGTCGTTTTCAAGGTAGACCAATATTGGTTTTTCCCCGTTTAAAAACTTAGACAATTATGACAACGAATCAGCTGGAAATGAGATGGGACTTAAACTCAGGTGTGAGAAATGGTGGGAAGGCAAGGAAGTGGCTTTGTCTGCTTTATAATAAAATATTATATACGAAAAAGACCCTACGAATGGATAAAAACCTTTAAATCTAGAGAATTTTTTTTCTATCTACATTGCATTTTTTTTCTTCTAACTTTCAAAGGCTTTGAGGGTGAAGTATGGCATCAAAGATGAAATGGTCCTGCCATTTGAACCAGTAAGTACACCCAAATGTGTCCATCTGCAGTACATGTGACTTTGTATTCACTGATGAGAAATGTACCAAGAACTGTGCCTATCTCTTCTAGAATTTCTATTTAAAGTCCTCCTCAGCTGAAAGAGCTGAAAAGTTTGAAGTGTTCATGTTTTGCTGTAGTTGTAGTATTTGGTTTGTTAGGGGTTGTAACCAAAGTATGTATTTTTGTGGGAATTACTATTTTGGGGAGTGGATTACATCATTATACTGATAACCTGTTGGTTGATTAAAACTTACAGCCTTAATGGCCAGATTATTATTGTATCCATTCTATGCAAAGAGTTCAAGTCTGTTACTATTAATGCAGACTCATGGCTGAATTGGTTTTCATTGGAAAAGATAGGTTACAGGTAAAGCCATCCCAGTGTTGTGCATTACCCTTGCTTCCACGTGCTGGCTTCAGTGCTGGTACAGCTTGGTACTGGTGTCAGGTCAGGAGATAAAACTAGATTATTGCTTGGAGAGCAGATCAGGAGTCACACTGCCAGGAAGTTTTGATTTGTTGAGTTGAATTGCAGTAATACTTTGTAAGTCCTGTGTAACTTGAGTAGTATTAGATGTTGTGAATTTACGGACAGAGTAACCCAAAATGGTAGAGGTTTGACATAGCTGTAGCACCTGCTTCTGCTGCCATTAGAGTTGTTTGGTTAGTGTT
This sequence comes from Cariama cristata, assembly GCF_000690535.1. NCBI lineage: Eukaryota > Metazoa > Chordata > Aves > Cariamiformes > Cariamidae > Cariama > Cariama cristata. Next base: position 8,326 of record NW_009596491.1, read on the forward strand.
GCTTTTGGCCAAGATGCCATGCAGCACACACACTTTCAGATAACTAATAGGTACTGCTTCCTTTCCCCTTTATAATCTCTGGTTCAAACTCCCATGTCAGCCTAGAGACTGCAAACTAAGCAAAATATACTTGTCTGTGTTTCGTTCAATGCATCACTTCTAGTGAAGCTTGTGAAATCTGAGAAACAAATCTTTGTGTAGCTTTTATGACACTCAGGTAATTTGAACTGAATATCTGACACAGTTTTGTTAATTCTCAGGTGCCCATCATTGAAATCCCAGGCTATGGCAACCTTTGTGCTCCATTTGTCTGTGATGAGCTCAAAATCCAGAGCCAGAATGACAGAGAGAAGCTTGCTGAGGCCAAGGAGAGAGTGTACCTGAAAGGATTTTATGAGGGAGTAAGTAATAAAAGATTTTGATAAGTGTTTTCTTGCTGAGTTTGATTAGGAGAAAAAGAAGAGGGTAAAGATGAAGAATAAAAAAAGAAAGAGGGAGACTTTTTTTTTCTTTTTTCCCCAGGCCACTTTTCATTTAGACTTCTCCTGCAGTCAGGTTCTGCAGTTGGAGGAGTGACGTAGAATTGAAGAATGAGAATGGAGGAATATATGACTGCAAGCTGAGATTTATAATCTGATTTCCTAGCAAGCGATCACCTTCTAGGGAGATGATCAATTTTGTAAAAAGTATTGATTTGGAAACTAATAAGAAAAAGAGCGATGTGTTGGTGTTGGGGTTTTTTGTTGTGGTGGGTTTTTTTGTGTGGGTTTTTTTCCCCTCCTGTCTTTATTTGTGTAGTGGCTTACTATGATGTATTTCTCAGCTGTTTTCTTGTAATTTGGCAATAATTTTTATTTCTCACTCTCTGTGTTCATTTGCCTATGTGCACGGTAACATGTATACAAACTCATTCTGAGTAAAGATGACTGTATTTAATGAAAAAAACCCCTACTTTATTCCTATTTTTTGCATGTCAAAGATTGCAGTAACTGCTACCTCTTGTTAATCTAAAGAGCTGTTGCACCTTGTTAATTTTTTAAAAAAATCCAATCCTGTGACCCCATCTTTTGCAGGTGATGTTGGTAGATGAATTCAAAGGACAAAAAGTTCAAGATGTGAAGAAACTTATTCAGAAGATGATGGTGGATAACGTATGTGATAATATGCATACAGCTTCTTCTAAATTATCCATTTTGTCGTTTTCACAGTAGCAGCATTGCTAAAGAAACCTCTCTGTTTGGTTTTGCAGTCCTCTTAGTGGTGCTTTGGATCGCTACGGAGTATGAAATACTGCTAAAAGAAGGACTTTGTGTTCTTAGACTAAGTGGGACGAATACCTTAATTAGGGACATCTAATTCTCTGCTTCATCCCATCACCTTGTCTAGGAGATATTTTGATGGTCTGATTTATTCTTTGATATAGTTGGGAAGATACTGAAAGAGTAGGATCCAAATTGTCAGTCTTTTTCAAGCCTGATGATAAGGCCATCTGTGATGTCCAGGCACCCTATTTCTGGGGTTCATCATGTAGAGAAGGAAAAGTAGTAAATGAACAATGGTCATGTCATCTCTCTAGTAAGATTTTCCTGATGAGGACTGAAAGTGGGAGAGGCCTCAGTTATTTAGTCAGTATTCTCTTGTTACAGCATTGTTATGTTCAGATTATAATATAACACTTCATCCTGCATCGGAATACGTGGTTTGTGAAGGTAGAATTAAAACTCACTGTTTTATTTGTCTTTACCTCACCCCCGCCCTCTGTCCCCCAGGGTTTTCTAGTAGCTGTCCTAATCAGTAGGTACATAATCAATGAGTAATACTTTGTACTTCTGTCCTCCTTTTTGTTGTGCATGGAGACATTCTTTTCAAAATCATGTGTAATGATACCTCGGAGAAATACATAGTCAAGTGTTGCCCTCATTTTACTCAAGTGAATGCTGAGGCAGAGAGCCTATGCAGTAATGAAAGCCATGCAATAAATGCTGTAGATTAGAATGGAGAGGATGCTTTCTGGTAAGATGTGAGGATTTTCAAGACTTTGCTAAGTACTTAAATCTTAGCTTTTATTGCTCTTTCAACTCTTAGGATGAAGCCATGATTTATATGGAACCTGAGAAACAAGTTGTATCAAGGTCTGCTGATGAATGTGTTGTGGCCCTTTGTGATCAGTGGTAAGTGAAGTAAAGCTGTAGTTACAAAGTTACTACCAAATTATATCCTGCTTGTGGATTGCTTTATTGCAATAAACTTTTCCTGACTATAGGTATTTAGATTATGGTGAAGTGAACTGGAAGAAACAGGCATCAGAGTGCTTGAAACATCTAGAGACGTAAGTTATAAAAGCAGATGTAAAGGGGAATGACTGTTTGCTGCTGCTGGTGGTGGTCTAAGAGGGCTGAGAGTAGTAATAGCTTATTTCTTACAGGTTTTGTGAAGAGACTAGGAGAAATTTTGAAGCTACTTTAGGTTGGCTACAAGAGCATGCATGCTCCAGGACATATGGCTTAGGTAGGCAAAACACTTCTTTTCTCACTCAGTGCTTCATGAGGAAGGCTTAAGTGCTATCTAGAATCCAAAATTATATAGGTAAGTGTAAAACAGATTTATCCAACTTATTCTTGACCCAGCATCCCAGAGAAGGCACACTTTCTTGACAATGCGTGTGGCCTGGGGTAATTTTATTTTTGCATTACTGCAGTGATTCTGTGCAGCAACTCTGTAACTTTTTGCCTGGGCCATTGATTTGGAAGGGACCTCAGAAGAAGGAACTAATACCGTTTCTTGGGTATTCTCCTTAAATTCTTACTAGCCTTCATCTTGTGTAGCCTATGACATGGGACAGCTGTTATAACTGCATTATAATACAGATCAAAAGATCATGAGCTGAAGTTTGTTTGACAGTTGTGTTAAGAAGCTGACCACAAAAATAGCAAGTATTTTCTCTTTAATAAAATTTTCAAATGCATAAATCGAATTTTTAAAAAAATTTTTTTTCAAAGCATAAGCATGAGTACTTGCATGTGTGTATATATGTATGCTCCACTGAAAGTCATAAACTACTTATGTACGCTTGAGCGTCATGCTTGTTAGTAGGGATGATACTGACTGTATCTGATGTCGGGCTTCCAACTCTTCCAGGTACCCGCTTACCTTGGGATGAGCAGTGGCTGATAGAGTCTCTCTCTGACTCAACTATCTACATGGCCTATTACACAGTGGCTCATCTGTTACAGGGAGGGAACCTGAGTGGCCAGGGAGAATCTCCTCTGGGCATCAGGTAAGGAGGGTGAATCATTAAGTTTTCTTGTTTAATTAGGTGTGCTTATCTCCTGAATTGTTCTTGACAAAGACTTGCCTCATAGCTAACAGCAGGTTAAGTTTTAACAAAGTCACAGCAGATCTGCAGAAGGGAAATAAGGAAAGAGAAGGAGTATAGAGGCCAGAGAGAGAGGAGGAATGTCCCTGAAAGCAGAACTGTGTGCAGAGTAAATCACCTTTTTTAATACTTTTTTGACTTGCTTTGAAATGATCCTTGCCAGGTATGATTGGTTTCAGTGGCTGCTGAAGCGTCTCTGCTTATTGAGACTACTTTGCAACTATAAAGAATTGTATGCTTCAGTGTACAAAGTGAGCAAGATTAGCACTTAGTTTTTGTTCCTGTATTAAAAGCTGGTAACTCTTAGAAGCTTGGAACCATCTTTTATCCACAACTCGTATGTGGAAGCCTTCAAAGTAAGAGGGAGAAGGCATCTGTACCAAAATACCTCCTAAGACTGCTCTGTGACCTCTTGGTTGGAGTGGTTGTGAACTTTCAGTGGTAGAGATCAGAGAGATGAGATAGTACAGCTCATCTGGAATTGAAAAAAAACCAACCCACTTCCAATCTTGCCTTGAATCTTATGCTCTAATTCTGTAGTTTTATGAACTATTTTCTGGAGTAGTTTACACATTGGAACTGGAACCTTATATAGCACCTTATTTGATGCTATAACTAGTCTGAAAAACATGTCCAAAGTAAAGAATCTTACAAAGAGAAACAGTTCTGAAAAACTTGTCAAGGCTTTCATTTTGGCTCAAACCTCTGTAATTATAGAGAGGCTGCCTACGTACTAGTCATGTCTGGAAGCAAACTTTGAAGTGAGCATCCTGGGCACTGAATTATAGATTTGATGTAATTAAGTGTATACAATTAGAGTGTACTTTTACGTGAGTAGATAAGATCTTTCTTAAAGTGTTAGCAAACACTTTTTACTAAGACTTACTCTGTGGTGTAAAGTAAAAGGGGATTTATGGTGCGTGTCAGTCACCATTTGGGTACAACGAACTTTGGCACCAAACATAAAAACTAAGTCACAGCACACTACAGTAATATAAAGCATAGAACAATAACTACCAGAACTAAACCATTAAACCGGTGCATGTAAGACTTTATTCTAGGCTGGTGGTATCAACTATCATTTGAACTAGTTATTTAATATGTACTGGAGGTACTTTGGATCCAGGATGCTTTTCCTCTCTGCATAATACATGCCAAAGCGCCTTAGTAGATGTTAACAAATAGTAAACTTTGATTTGAAATTATTTAATTTGAAAGGTAGTATCAGGTGGACTCCAGTGAAATTCTAAGGAGCTAGGAATAAAAATCTCTGTAGGAACAAGAAAGATATTTTTAATGCAGTGGCTGCAAAACTGTGGGTCTAAGTTGCATCTCATCATTTTTTTCATTCAAAATTGTGGATCCTACCTCTAGCGATTGGTAAAATTTTTCTTATAGTAAATGTTCATTTTGAATGGATTAATTCCATTCAAAGTGGGGAAAAAACCCCTAGTCTTTCCATGTAGGAGGCGTCCTTGAATTGTACAGCAATTCTCTTGTACTCCTGCTCTTTTACTTTCATGGAAGGCAGAGAGATGTCTGTGTGACCCAGTGCAAGCAAGGGCAGGGAAACTTATGTACTAGTAATAGATTTTCAGTATTCAGTTAAGGTCACAAGTGGTGCTTGGGGCGGCATTTGGAAAAAAAATGGATCACGCTTCCAGGACATTCAAGGTTATGCTTTCATTATTAATTACTTTTTCTTTACTGGAGTCTTCATGCTTTATTGGGAAATATCAAAGGGCAGTTTAAGCAGGGCATGGCTCAAGCAGTTCTGAGTTCTGATTTTGTTTCTGATGTAGGACTCCCTCATCTGATCTTAGACAAAGTACCTGTACACTCTTTGTCCATTTTTGCTCTGCTTATCAAATGGTGTATGTTGTGAGAATGAATCAACAATGTTAAGCTGTCTTATACAAAATGCTGTTGAGGTGAGAGGAACTTTTACTGACATCTCAATATGGGACTAATTCTGTGCAGGGCACATCAACTGAGCAAAGAAATTTGGGATTACATCTTCTTCAAGGCAGCTCCATTTCCTAAAACAGAGATTCCAAAAGAAAAGTTGGACAAGCTAAAGGAGGAGTTTGAATTTTGGTATCCTGTGGATCTCAGAGTTTCTGGCAAAGATCTTGTTCCAAATCATCTGTCATACTACCTCTATAATCATGTGGCTATGTGGTCAGATCAAAGGTGAGTTTGGAGATAATGCAAAGCAGGTGGGCCAGAGCTAAAGCTGGGGAGTTTGTAGTTCTGGTACATTTGCTAATGGCTCTTTTAGACTGTACAACATTCAGAATTAGGTTGAAAATGTATTCTTTCATATTGCAGCTTTGTTGCAGTTGTCGAAGGCTTTTTACCGTTATTTCGCCTGTTTTTTCTAGAATCCGTTAAAGACTTTAAGACGCAAGATTCTTACATACAAATTCTAAAACAGTATTTAAAGCAAAACTGAAATCCAGCTGGATAATATGACTTCAGTTGACTTGCTGAAATTAATCTGTTCTAAACACTGGAATTCTAGCATGTAGCATAATTAACTTGACTGTTCAATCAGCTTTAGAGCAAACCTAAGGATTTATAAGTCCTAACTAAACAGCACCTTATCTCAGTTCTTCTTTGGAAGATACGTGTAAAACCAAACTGAAACAGCGTTGGTGTATCTTTAGAGTTTTTTTTCCTCCTTTGGGAGTGGAGAGAATGCATCTAGAGCTAAATCCAAATGCAGCTCATGTTGGAATGTGGTATTTGATGCTATTTTTCATTTGTTTAGCTGTCTATGGAGGTGTGACATGCTCAGTTAGGTAGCCACATGAAAAAGTAAATGTGTGAAAGTGGAGAACAAATTTTAACTTTAACTTTCATTGGTCTGTTTTATAAGTCAAATGTCTTCTGTAAGTATCTCCTCCTATGGATTTTTCAGTGTTGAATTCTATTCCTGCACTGGGATTTTAAGTGACTTAATGATAATAAAGTTTTCTTAATTACTTCTCAAGGATCGTTAAAACAGTGATATATATATATTCCCATGGACTATGCAGTACAGGTTGAGAATCTTTGCTGATCACATGGTGCGTTTAGAAAGATGTAGTTCCGTGCACGAAGATACAGTGTTTGTAATCCCGTGAACCTCTATTAGGAGTTATATAAAACTGTATATAGGAAAAGCCATTTTCTGATGTATAGTAAAGATGATTACGGGGAATTTCATACCTTCTGCTTCCATTGGTAGAGATATGCAGGACCTAGCTCTATCAAATGCTGTTGGGCAATGCCAGTCACTGGCCTTTAAATTAAATGTAGCTGAATAGAGGGGGGTGGAGTAAATGGAAGTATAATTGTAGGCGCAGTGCTCCCTGCTTTGCATTTCAGCAATGATAATCCCTAGTTCTTATATTGTAGTTCTTTTCATCTTCAAAGACACTCCTTAATTTTTTTTAAGACACCCTCTAGGTATTTTTTGAAGATTCCACTTAAGGTTTTCATCCCAAACTGGAACATAAAATGTTTGTGTTTTGTTTTGTTTTTTTTTTAAGAGAAAATGTGTTTACTTTAACAAATGCTTTTTATCTTGTCTTCAAACAGAGACAAATGGCCAGTAGCTGTGAGAGCAAACGGACATCTCCTTCTCAATTCTGAAAAGGTATGTTGAGGTTTCGTGCATGAGATGGCTTTTGTGGTTGTCAAAATAGGCATTTGCCAGACAGATTGGAAAAATTCTTCTTGGAATTTAAGAGGAAGAAATAGTGAAAATTCTAGTTTCTTCATTGTGCCCTCCAATTTTTTGTTCATCAGAGGTGAAGACCTCCCTTTCCTCCAATTCGATCTAACACTTTTCTTAAATTAGCTCTTTTATAGCTTCACCAGTTAAGTAAAGATTTCTGTGTGTATCTGTTAAGTTTTAGTGTAATGTGGAATGATTTTTTTTTTTCCTTACTAAGTTTTCGCTTTGCTAAGCATTGGAGTAGGTGCAGTGAGAGGGAGAAGTTTGTACCAGTAACTTGCTCATGTATGCAAGTTCTGAAATTGAATTTAATTAAAAATGCCTAAACCTAGGAATTAGGCCTTGTAGACTGTCTAACATGAATCAAAAAAACCCCACCAAAGTCGTCCTTGAAAAATCAATGCAGGATGAGCTAGAAATGCCAATTTTGAAGTAGTATTTAAGTTTAATTTAGGTAATTTCTGGAATTAAATGTTGGTACCAGTTGTCCTGTTTTTCAAAGCCTGACAAAGTCTGGGGTGGAACACAAATGATGCAGAAGGCAGCTTACCACTTCCTGGCAGCTGTGGAGTATATGGACCTTAGTAATAACTTGTGCAAGTCTCAAGACAAGTTCAACATTAAGGAGTTAGATAAGTGCTTGCAAAGTTTAGTCTGCTTTTGCTGTGAGATAGAGTTCAGATTTACCAAATTGCTTTTGCTGTGATTCATGGGAAAATACTTTTTCAATGGTTTGTATGAACCCTTGTGGCATCTGTCTTGCTTATCTAACAACAAAATGGATGGGTGAGAAAACAGACTTCTATTTCTTTCAGATGTCTAAATCTACAGGCAACTTTCTGACCCTAACTCAAGCTGTTGAGAAGTTTTCTGCAGATGGTAAGTATGTTCTGACCTGCATCTGGCTTTCAGTTATGCCAAAATGACTAAAATGAGTGTTTTGCTCTCAAAAGAGCAGTGGATTTATTGGAGTATTGAATTGCAATAAATCCACTGCTTACCACCTGTTCTTGTCTGAAAAGCTGAATTCCATTTGGAAAATTGGGATGCATGTTAGCACAACCCCCATTTCAACCAAGAACTGTTCCTGGTGTTGAGACCTCCTAGAGGGTGCTTATTTCATTCTTCCACATTCACTTAAGAGATGAAAACAAAACACGTGTACTGTTGATGGACACAATGTGTATACGTGCATGCCCATGTTCCTTCTTGTGTGCTCTTGTTTTTTTGGACAGTAACTGTGCTAGCCTCCTGGTTCTTGGTGTCTGTCTGGTTTCCTTGCTAAAGAGGGCAGTGTACGTCTCCTGGCTAAAGCTCATCCATTGAGACATCTCTCTCTAGCTGGCCAGGCAGTTTGTAAATTCGCTTTGCATTTTATTAAATTCATTTTGAATCCCATGCTCCCTGCATCTATATCTACCAGCTAGTTGCATGCCAGCCGTGCTAGCTGATGCAGTTTCTTTCAGGCATGCGTTTAGCCTTGGCTGATGCTGGAGACACTGTTGAAGATGCCAACTTTGTGGAAGCCATGGCAGATGCTGGTATTCTTCGTCTCTACACATGGGTGGAGTGGGTAAAGGAGATGATTGCAAACAGAGACAGTCTAAGAAGTGGTCCTGCCAACACCTTCAATGACAGAGTCTTTGCCAGGTACTGTACAAAGGCTAATAATACAGTTTGGTCCATTTTTTTTTTTTTTTTCTTGCAAGGAGCATCTCTGTAGTTATTTTTTTTTTTTTTTCTACAAATGAATTTCATAAAACAAAACATGTTACAGAATAGGTCATGGGATTGTGCTGCACTGATGACATTTATAGTGTTGTTTTACACAGTGTCGCCATTATGTGGGGTAGACTATGCAATATTGATGTTTTCACTTGCCTTCCCTTCCCTCCCTAGTGAAATGAGTGCAGGCATAATGAAGACAGACCAAAATTATGAGAAGATGATGTTTAAGGAAGCTCTGAAAACTGGCTTCTTTGAATTTCAGGTAGGAGGTCTCTTTCTGGATGTAAGAAACTAACACTTGGTATTCATGAGTTTGTGGATTTCTTTTGATCCTGATGTCTCTGATCCTTAATTATACAGCTGAATTGGAATCAGAATTGTGCCAAGAAACAAGAGTGCTTTAATGGAATAAATCTGAAATTATAAAAGTCTGCTTGTGTCATTTTACAAAAGTCCAGAGAAAGACACCTGTGATGCTGCAAGTAGTCCTGATATATAATATGAGTAAAAAGCTACTTTAAAAAAAGGACACTATTACAAAGAGGGTTTCCTTTCTTTAGCTGTCTTGTAATAAGGAACTCTTCATAAGAAATCCAGAAAATATGTCAACAAAATTGTTTGGAAGCAGAGTGCTTTTTGATATACTGCATAAACCATGTCTCCAGAGTGTCTGCTGAACTATACCACTTCACTTAATGAATTACAGAGACTCCTTTATGTGGCTTCTTTATGATATTCAGGAATATGATTAAGGAGGCTCAATTATATGTATAATGATAGATCGTATTCATTGTCTTTTTCTTAGTACTTATTAGTATCTTTATACAAGCTGTTAGGGATTATAGTACCTGGTACACAGTTGTGGATATTTTTGTCTTTTATGTCTATGTCAATGAACACTTTTTAAGAAGTACCATATTAATGCAAAAATCACATGACCAACTGACGGGTTCACACTCAGGTGCTTCAGGAAAATACAGTTATAATAATCCATTATTGAGTTTTAAGATACTTATATTCTAAAGGCGTATTAGAGCAAAGAATTGTGTGTTTTTTTCTAAGTGTTTCTCCATGGCAGCTGGAGTGTGGTAATGATGGTTGCATTGGCTGTGTTTTCAGGCAGCAAAAGATAAATATCGTGAGCTGGCGATAGAAGGAATGCACAGAGAGTTGGTGTTTCAGTTTATTGAAGTTCAGACTCTGCTGTTGGCTCCCATCTGTCCCCACTTATGTGAGCACATCTGGTCGCTGCTGGGAAAGGTACTAATGTTTCGGTTCTGTCATTTGATTCAGATCTAAGCTTGTACTGATTTTTAGTAAGGCTTATATCGGTCTTACGGATGTCTTTCATATGCATGTAGAAGAAACATGTGTCTTATAATATCAAGAGCCATAATAGCTTGTTGTCCCATAGGACAGTGAACATACAGACTTAGCCTGTTGCTCTGACGATATAAGCAACTTTAATACAAGTCACTTCAGTTGTATAGTCACAAAGAGGTGATCTAAAATTAACCCAGATAATGCAATATTCCTACACTTATGCATGAAACATTTTTTTTTTTAAGTGTCTTGTGCTTGTAGGTGAAGCTATGTACCTATATGGCAGATGTAATTGTATAGTCCTTAACATACTGCAAATAAATGCTTGTTGGCTGTATACTTATTCCTTTACAACCCAGTTATAGATGGGTGCTCATTGAGGTTCAGACTGTCTAAACTCCAGTTTCCAGTCAAGCTATAATGGGTTGAAAACCCACCAGATACTAATGTGTTTTCATCTCACTATGTCACTTCTTCCTTTCTTCAAAGCCTGATTCCATCATGAGAGCCTCATGGCCGGTAGCAGGTCCTGTGGATGAGGTATTAATTCGCTCTTCTCAGTACCTCATGGAAGCAGCTCATGACCTCCGACTCCGTCTCAAGAACTACATGGCACCTGCGAAAGGAAAGGTGAGGTGTACTAGGTCATCTTTTTAAGTCTGCATACTTGATAATTCTGTGTTGCCTGAGGACCCCTTCCTAATTTTTTTTCTTTTGTTCCCTTAGAAAAGTACTAAAGAACCTTCCCAGAAGCCTTCTCACTGTACCATCTATGTGGCAAAGAACTACCCACCTTGGCAGCACACCACCTTGTCAGTTCTGCGCAAGCACTATCAGGTGGTCATCCTTTCATGTTTCTTTGGGCTGCTTACCTCCTCTTTTGTGGACTCTTTTTTTTCTATCTGCAAAAAGGTTATGAGCTGTAATTTGTTACCAGATTATTTAAATATAAAGCAAGATAGGTTTAATTTTCTTCAGGCTTTTGCAACTGTCCAATAAATTTTGGAGCTTAATGAAAATGTCCCAAGGGATGTCATTGATTTGACAGTATGATTTAATTTTTTTTTTTTTGATAATCTGAGTAAAAAGTGACCCATGTTCTGTTATTGTTTTTCATTTGTAAGTGGTTAGCTTTTAAAATACTATTCTTCCCAAGTATATTTCTGAGGAAACACGGTTGACTGACAGATTAATGCTGCCTTACTACGCAAGTGGGCTTAGAAGCTTTGTTTTGGTCCTTGAACAGGTGTATACCATTCAGTGATGTTACAAGAAATATGTTGAAATGGAATACATCAGTCATAAGTAGAAGAAATAAGCTTTTCTGAAAGCAGAAGAATCTCTGCTTCTGACATGGGGAGACTGATGAGAGTGGTTTTTGGCATCTTGATGAACCATCCTTCTCAGCTTGAACAAATCAGTATTGTAGCTGATAGATTAGAGTCATGACTATTCTGACTTGTGGTATTGAGATAAACCAATATTCCTCATGTGAAATTTGCTTTTGGGGTATTAAACTTTGGGCATTCTACAAGCTTTTTTCTGCATCAGTGTTAAAATCTGCTGTTTGGTCTGATGCACTAAATAAGATGGTTACAAATATCTAAATTTTGAATGTAAAACCCAAATAATTTTGGAGACTAGTACTTAAAAATGTGCTTGTGATAAGGCTTAAATGTGGATTTAAAATGCATTTGGGAAGAAAATTTAAGTGTATTAATATATAGTCACCAGAAAAAATAAAGAAAATGCAGAATAATACTGAATTGCCTGAATGGCAGTAGTTTTCTGGGGGTTTTTTGGTCAAAGTTTTAGAATTTTGCTTTAAAATATTTCAAAGGGATGAGAAAATTATTATATGTAGAATCAATGATGATGACAAACCTTGCTGCTATTTATGGGAAAGCACAAAGGGTATATGATATTAAAGATCAAGTGTTTTTTAATGATACCTATACTTTTTAATGGATGTTCATCGATGTTTAGGTCAGTGGAGGTCAACTGCCAGATAATAAAGTAATTGCCAGTGAGCTTAACGCCTTGCCAGAGCTGAAGAAGTATATGAAGAAGGTTATGCCTTTTGTTGCCATGATTAAGGTAAGCGTCAGAGGGACAGTTCTTGTATAGAAAAAGCTTTTGTGAATGAAACATGTCGGAGAAAGGCAATGATAATCTCTAACTTGGTGCGTGGGTATTGTTTCCTTTATTTCATTCCTGGATCTCCTATAACATTTGACTTCAGTCTCTACCCTGACCCTTGCTTATTTGGCATCTTCGTGTTTTTGTTTATAAACTTCTTTGACATATCTGGAAGAAAGATATAATAAAAATGTCTCAACATGAATTAGCCCAGTGAGCTAAGGTCTATCTGAGGCTTACTAGTTTGTGTATTTTGCAGGTTATATAATCTGTGCTTCAAATACATGTGGATTCCTCTGCATTTGAAATGCATCATATTTGACTTTTCCAGTTTTTCTTGCTGAAATGAGAATAAGCTGTTGCTCTGGAGACATAAAAATGCTTAACATTTGGAAGTTAAGAACAAGGCTAGAGATAATTCATTGCACTCTGTTTGGTGGGGGGGAAGGGACTGTTCTGAGCCCTGAATGGAATTACTAATTTTGTTTATCGTTCTTATGTTTTTATCACTAATATTCTGATATTTCATTATTATTTTCCCAGAGTCATGTAAGCCTATGAAGATCTTGGCTTGCATTTTGTTTAAAGAAACTTTTTTGTGCTTGCTGTTGCAGATAAAAATTCAGTCCAGAAACTGGGCAAGTCCAAGAAGCAAAGAATAAGCAAAACTTTACATTAGAAAAAAAAAAAAAAGGGGGGGGGGGTTGTGGAGTAGAATTTAAAACCTTTTTGACCTCTACTCCTGATCTGTAGAAGTTGACAGGAAATGTAATGTAAAAAAATCTGAATGAGTGTAAAAATATTACTTTTTCTCCTTAAGCTTTAGCTTGATTTTTAAAATGCATGTAATAATGTCTTCTGTTTGTAAACTTTGTCGTATTTTATAGATGGAGTGCTCTTTTGCCCGCTTTCTAGGGTTATTCTAATTATTCCTTTTGATGGTAGCTGAGAAGCCTTCCGAGGAAGAGAGAGCACAAAGCAGCTCTGAAACTTCCTGTATAAGTTTGTAAAGAGATATAGTGATGTGTTAGATCGACTGATACAGTTGGAAAAGGTCAGACAAGCTTTCAATCCTACGAGTGTGTTAGGTCTGAAACATCCCTGTTTTTTTGATGTCCTTAGTCTAGCAATTGTTAGTGATCCTGGTGCACACAGGGAATGGGTCAGCACGCTGAGGCTTACATGATAATCAATCCTTTCATTTTTAAAGAGCAGTAAGAAATTTCACATAAAGATGTAGAAACGTCTGAGCTCAGACTCCCTAGATCAGTATAGTTCTCTCTGAAACCAATTACTCAGCAATTCCAGCATACAAGGAGCATTTCTGCTTGTGCTTCCTATTTGTCAAAGGGAGGCTTAAATGTAGAAGAAACTTTGCGATTTACAAAGGGAAGCAATTCAGTGCTAACATAGGGAATCTTTCGCATTAAACTGACAAGGAAACCAGGAAACCGCAACCATGCTGAGTCTGACAAAGCAGAGCTTCAAAGGAGACAGCTGGCTCAGCATATGAAAGCAAGAAAGGGACCGATTGAATTCCAAAGAGGAAGTTCTGTTTTAGTGTAACAAAAAAAAAAAATCACATAGTTTTTATATTGCCTTTAATACTTTGGCTCTTGTGACTGTTGCTCTTGGCTTTCTGGACTAATTAAGTTACTTTTATGTTAACATGTAAAGTAGTTGTTATTTCCCTGCAGAGAGCTTGTTTTATGACTGCTGTGAACGTGTCCAGTTGTTGTATGCTTGTCCTTTATTTTAAACTAGGTCATAAGACTGAATTTCCTGCTGTGAAATACTACTGAAATGCTGACTTATTTTGTGAATTCTCAACCTGCACGTTAAGTAGGGATTATAAATAACTGTGAATGTCAAACAACTTTTCAATTCTATATTAAAAATGTGTTCTAATTGCTGTTACTCTTCCCATCAGTGTCACTAGCTCCCTGTAGAAGAAACCCTGTTACAAGAAAATTACTGCTCCTACATTAGCATGTTGTGCCAGCAGAAAGCTGTCATATTTAAAAGCCTATTCTTTTCGTGACTAACGTAGATAGTTTGCCATTTTGAAGCATCATTTTATTTGCAGTGTTTGGAGGGTTTTAATCCCCCCCTCCCCCTTTTTTTTTTTCCTCTGACAGGAAAATCTGGAGAAGAATGGTTCGCGTGTTCTTGATCTGGAACTGGAATTTGATGAACGTGCAGTGCTCATGGAGAATATTGTCTATTTGACAAATTCCTTGGAGGTTGGTACATACTTGGCATACTGCTTACTTGTTTTTCATTGGGATAGCTGGAGGACTAGCCTTTCCTAAGGCTCTAAGCCTGTTTACATTAACTTCTGGGTGTATGTTGCTCAAGTAATAGGTTTTTGTCAACTTTCTGTATTTTGATCTTGCTGTTTAAATTTGTCAAATACAGGTGTATAAATCTGTTAAATATAGGCATGAGACACAGTGGTAGGTATGTAGTATACAAACACATTCCCACAAAACAGAGGTGGTTTTTACTGCAGCACTAGTTGTATCTGTGATAGTAAAGTCCAGTGACACTTTTTGAAGAGACATTTTTCTCTGAACCGACCAGTATCTTACATTTTTTTCAGCTAAAGAAACGAGAAGGAGTTGTTTCAAGGCATTATTAGCAAGAATGATCAGAGTCCTTAGCTTTGAATCCTTGGACTCTTAAAATGGCGCGTTAACTGTAGCAGATTATCTTGTCCTCTTCAAGGAACAGGTTCTGGGCAGGGCTTTTAAAACTATGATATGTAGTAAAATGGATATCAGTCTAGTAGCGGTTATGCTGCTTCATACAATAACCAGAATTTAGTTCAATAGGCAATATGTTAATGAGGGGACAGCTGGCAGGTTGTATTTAAAAAGAAAAAGACCGAACCCAAAAGAAAAAAAATATATATATATTACAGAACTTCATTTTGTAACCTGTACAGTATGAAACAAATGTGACTTTACTGGACTTGTCCCATATCAGAGCGAAGTCAAGAGTGATCCACAATTTTTATTTTAAAATATTTGTAAATCTGCAAAACTCACTGAACTGGGGGAAGGAGCAGTTAAACAGTGGATCTTTCATGTGGGAGAATCTAGAGAAACTTAAGAACTGGGCTGTCAAATCTCCTGAAGTTTAACAGGAGCTGTCGAGTTCTAGACAAGGGCAGAATTAGTCTGTATTTCTGGATAAGTTAGTGCTGGCTGGCCATCAGCTCTGCTACAAAGGACTTTGGGGTAACTGTGGGGTTCTCAAGATTAATGTAAACTTAATGCAAGTGTGCTGTCACTGCAGATGAGCCATGCTGTGTGTTGACCTATATTAGAAGGAGTTACCTATATAGGATGTAATTTCGTAAGTCAAGGGAAGTCATGCCTCTCCACTTAGCTCTGCTGAGCCTGAATTTGGCTGTGTGTCAGCGTTGTGCCCCCCTCTCATCCTCCCCAACTCCACAGCCTCAGTTTAAAAAGGCTTTAGGGACCTGTGGGTGTGTAGCGGGGGACCATCAAGATGGCTGGGAGGGAGCCGAGAGTGCGTGACCTACAGTGAGAGGCTGAAGGAGGCAGGCTTGTTGAAACTGGCTGAGGGGAAGATCTTGGAAAAATCTTCTGCTGCTTGGAGAGTTAAAGATGATAAAGCCAACCTCTTTCTTGGTAGTGGGCTGATAGTCAAAGAAAGGGCAGTAACCGGGAGTTACTGCTGGAGTTGCAGCTTGTGAGGCTGAGATGGGACATGAGGAGAGGGCAGCAGTGTAGCCTTGGAACAGGCTACCCAAAGAGACTGGGGGATCTCTGTCCTTGGAGGCTGACTAGTGGGCAGTTCACTTTGAGCAGGGAGTAGGTGACTCTCAGATGTCCCTTCCAAACAATATTTTGTGATTTTAGGTGTGCTATTCTTGCCTTACGTCAATGCACGTTTACTTTCCGCTTTACTATGCAAACAGTTGTTTGATAGGCCTGGCAACTCCTGTTGTTCCCTCCAAAACTATTAAACTCCTGTTTACTGCCTCCTCCCCCTTTTATCTTTTTTGCAGCTGGATCACATTGAAGTGAAATTTGCTTCTGAAGCAGAAGATAAAATAAAAGAAGACTGCTGTCCTGGAAAACCATTTTCCATATTCAGAACTGAGGTAAAATCAGAAATTCAGATATTGGAAGTCTGAAAACTTAATTTAAAAAAAAAAACAAAACCAAACCAAAAACCAGACAAAAGCAAATATGCCATTAAAAAACTTTAAGGAGACATGAACGTTTGATTTATTTTACCTTTGACCCAACACCCCTTCAAAACAAGAAACATTTCCTGAAGCAATTACGACTTTTTTCTTCCTCTGTGTAGAGCACTAAATGTGACTATGATTGTACCTTAGCGTTAAGGCTCTTCCAGTCAGCACAATTTAATGATTTGACCTGAAGACTGTAAAAACAAGTGACCTGAGCATTCACATACTCCTGTATTTTTTACTTTCAGCCACATGCCTCAACTACTGCTGTTTAAATAATGTAGATTGTATTCTGGTTAAAACATACACCAAAAATAGATAGTTGAGATGATCTTGTGCAAGTATGGCTGAATCTCACTTCACCACTGCTATTTAGAAATTGTGATGTTGATTATTATACTTATTTTAAAGTATTATAAATTTTGATGTGAAACTTTGTATTACTTGTTTGCTGAATCCTAAAGTGGTTAATACTTTCTGTGTTTATCCGTTAGTTTGTAATGGGTTAATAAATTCCGTTCAGTTGCATAAAAATAAAACCTTTCAAAAGTCTTCCTACAGCTATGTCATGGAGTTTTGGAAGAATTAGTGAGTAATGTGTAAGATTAATTAAACTCTACAACAGTGGTATCATGCATGAATATTTTTAGCCCTAACACTTTTAAGAGTAAAAATTTCATTGATTTCCCTAAATATGTCCTAAAAACTTGTGCATAGTCTGGCTTATATTTTAAAGAGTTGGGTGAGTGCTTGCATTCTGCCACTGGCAGGCAGTGTTTCTAAATGAAGTTTATCCATCCAGAATATTTGTTGATAGAAGATATTTATTTGTTTTAGTTTCATGTTTCCTCTGAGGCTTGGATCACAAATACAAATTCTCCTTTAATGTTTCTATTAACTTTTACAGCCCAGTGTGTCTGTATTTTTGGTGAACCCTCAACCATCAAATGGCCACTTCTCTACAAAAATTGAAATCAGGCAAGGAGACAATAGAGAGACGGTGATCAGGCGCTTAATGAAGATGGACAGAGGAATTAAAGGTAAAATACTCACACAGATGTACAGCTATCATGCGTTGATTAGATTAACGTTTCCAGGACAGAAGTGGAAGCAGAAAGCTGCTGAAGTTTGTGCTGCTGCAATAGATGCTTAGAAAGGAGCAAGAAGTTTTGTGTTTGAGTGAACAAGAAAAGAGATAACATGCAAATAAGCAGGCTTTTCTATGGGTTTTCCTCATTAGTTTTTTGTTCTGCCACTGGTATGCCGAAACCTAGTTTCACCCAGAGATGAAGATGGATGATATTTCCCCTTGTGCTTTGAATTTCCAAGAAAAAAGAGTTAGTCCCATAACTGGTTATAAGCAGCTTCTGCCACTTCTATTTTGGAGCCCAGAGCCAGAAAGAAATTTACCATATTTATTTTTCTATTTAGCCTAAGTTGAATTAATTTAACAGTTGCTATGTTGGCTCCTCATAATTTCTGTTCCAGTTCATGGCAGAAAACTATCTGTTCACTTAAAATTGGGATTACTAAAGAATTGCTCGATAGCCTGTCGATTACCGTTGTTTATGCCAAACTGGAACTAGCAACCTCTGTGGGAAATAGTTTAATAGTCCTTTTGAATCCTCTGAGCTATTTCTTCCCTCTCTACTCTTGTATTCTTGATACACTAATACTTTATTTCAGTTGAACTCTGCAGTCATAAGAGACACAGTAAGTACTGGAAGAATTTCTTTGAGAGCCCTCAGTCCATGGGCAGTAGTGGATTCCAGTGTGAAAGCATTAAGACAAAAGCGTTTTATCACCTGTGAACCTGACTTTGCATTTAAGCTGTTGTAATGCTACCTATTCCATCCCCTGGTGTTAGCTGGCTGCCAGTAGTGGAGACGCAAGCAAGACCGGCCGGGGAGCCAGAACCTGCTACTGTGTCTGACCGTGTCACGTCATTGCTGCGCGCCTACCAGAAGCTGGTGCCTCAGTGGCGGTGCAGCAATGGCCCCGATAAAGGTCTCCAGGCAGAGCTTGGGAGTGCTGCTTTTGCTGTGGCATATTTAGCGCATGTTGAGTTGAGTGCTCTGAAGTGACTGGTGTCCTGTGGTTTAGGAACCTGAATTCCATCATAGGAAAAAAATGCAACTTCAGGGAGGTTCCTTTTTTTTGGCAAAAATCCTGATTGCTGCCAATAATTATTGTTCCTCCTCTTGCTTATTTGCTTTCTAAATAGTTTTCTGTCTAGTAACTTTATGCAGGGCTTTATGCCATGTAAGTTCTTGAGGTGATGTGCACTGACAAGAAAGAAGAGGAGAGATGCTGTTTCCATCTTTGTCACTGTCTCATTGTGTGGCACTGAGGAAATCTTGGCCCCTTTCTTGTTTTTTGTCTTGTTGCAGTTGGAATGAAAGCTACCTCTTAGGAATGCTGCTATGGTCGGTTTAAATGGTTTGTGGTATCTTGACAGTCTAAAGGTGATCTTTGTAAGTAGCAGTATTTCAGCGTGGGTGCTTTTCCTTGTTTTTTCTTGGAAATAAGCAATGTTTTTTCTAGCCTACTTGTTGATAATTTTAGTATTCCTCACTTTTCCACCTGCTTGGAAAGATATTTTAGGAAAACACGGAATAGCATGCTAAGATTTCATGTCAGACATTGTTGAAACGCGCATTAAATTTCTGGCCAGTGAAATGAATGAAAACAGCTTTCTTAAAGGAAGAGCACCTGTATTTTTGTTGAAGAATGCAGGAATTAAGAATCAAACAAATGTGAAGCCCTGTGAGCTGGGTATAAAAGGAAAACTGGACCTCATCCAAAAGCTTGTGACAGCAGAGTAATTTTTTTCTCTCTGTTCTACAGATAAACATTAATGAAAGCACAAGGTGTTGAAAGATACAAAGACAAATACATACTGATGATGGTGTACACAGAGAGGAATATATGATACAGTACATAGCAGAATACAGGCAGGGCATAATGCATGGTATACATAGTAGCTGTGAATGCATATCTACTAGCCTTCTGCTAGGTGGATATTTTGAAATGATTGAAAACAAGTGAGATTAAACAGTGACTTTCTCCCTCTCTGCCTTTTCCAGAAGGTGTCACTGTTCTGTTGGTGCAGAAGGGCTAGAAGGCTGTACTTGGAGGAAGGCTTAGCTGACAGATCCCAGGCTTCCTACCGGTTTTTTGTGGTCTGCTTAGCAGTCTTTTATTAGTGTGCATTTTAATAGGGGATTGTATTTAGAACGACTTTCACCTTCCTCTCTCTCCCAGTCTCTGAGATTCATTCCTCAGAAAATTGTACTGTAACTGTTCAGTTACTCATAGCTATCCCAAAGCCAGATAAGGCAAAGTTAGAGTGTGGTACTAGGAGTTGGTATTTGTGTGGTTTATCCCCATTTCTGCTGGTAACTTCCTGTGTAACCACTGAATGACATCTTTGTAGTGGGTGTGAATCTTAACATGAATGTTACTCCTGAGAGAATGTATTTCCTTGGAGCAGATGTAGAAGTACCAAGTATTAAGTACTGCGTTGATTAATTCAGTTGATACTATAGCTTGTGTGTAGATCCTGTAGCCTAACTAGCCAGTGTCTTTACTGCAGATCTTTCTAAAGTGAAGCTGATGAGGTTTGATGATCCTGTGCTTGGGCCCCGCCGTGTTCCAGTCCTCGGCAAAGAAGAAGCAGAGAAAACACCTATTCTGGAGCAAGCTGTTTTCCACATTGACCTGGACGAGAAGCATGTTCGCATTACTGAGAATGGCCTGACAAAGGACATTGGTGACACAATTGTTTATCTAGTTCATTAAACTGGCGTGTACCTGGCTTGATCCCTGGCAGTGAGAGAGTTCATAGAGTGACTTTGAAAGCATCTGTAATGAACAAAGATGAGAATTTGTTCTATTAAAAAAAAAAAAAAGCCCACCCAGAACAAACTAATTTTGCATGCAAGTTCACCCCTACTCTTTTAAATGTGGATATAATAAAATTATTTTCCTTTGGCCTTTTGGCTTTTATTGAAAAGAAACTTATCCTGAATGGTAACATGGCGGATCTTCCTTTTCAGCTGTGGCCAGTGTTTTCAGAAGCAAACTAGAATATCACACTCAGAATTCCTCTCCCTCCTAAATAAGCTAGGATGTGGATTGAGAGGTTGGTTGTAAATCTCCTGTAATAGAGGGGGAAAAAGTTGCTTGCACACTTCTCTATTTTACTTTTCAATGACCCAAGTGACTGAACACTATTAGGACACTTTTACACAGACTAGCAGTTCAGAAGTAATTTGATGCTGAAGAACTCTGAAGCAAGAGTTGAATATGAACGTTTCCATACTTCTCAGCTCTTAAAATGGGAGCGCCTGTAGCAAACACTGTTAAAGACTGACTTTTCCTTTCTTCTTTCATAAAACTATTCGTAAGTCTAATTTAAGTAAAAAGGTTAAGCGTCCTTTTCATAGATTTTTAAATTGTGATTTTTATTTCTTTGGTAATTTCGGGGCTATCACAGGCTGCTTTTTACCTTTGAGTTACGAATCCTCACATACAGCTTCAGGACTTCTGTCTGCAAATTCATGAAGATGACTAGTGACGACAAACAGTGTACTTTGTTCTGCACTGTTGTTCTTTGGCAGTTTCACAATTCTTGATGCTCCATGTGGCTTAACTTTTGAACTTCCTCTAATAATATGTTATGGTGTGGGAGGAAAGAGCGGTGCAAGAGCCCAAGACTGCTGTACTGAGAGTGCTGAGCACTGCTGAGTGTGCTGTTTTCTGCCCTTCCCTTTATTATGCCTTTGAAGATGCAGGTGTTGGTTGTGGTTATACAGACATAATACAAGCTTTCCTTTGCTATTGCTTCTCTCCAGTCCTGCTAAGCAAATACTCATGCAGTTCTCTGAAAAGGTTTGCTTGTCAAGAGAAAAAGGGTGATTCCATAGTCTAAGGCAGTCCCTGGATGCGGGCATCAGCAGGTGGAAGAGTCAAGGCTAAATATTC
>NW_009596491.1:29860-36038 GCF_000690535.1 Cariama cristata
AGGGTCTTGGGAGAAGAAATTTGCCAGCCCTAATTCTGGTGGGCCTTTTAAGTTGCTGGAATACCAACGGGCGACAGGAGCATCTGTGGTGGGCAGAGGTGTCTGCTTGCTGGTTCAGGGGAGCTTGTCCCTCTGCACTGGACTGGCGGGCAGCCGGCGGTGCCTTCTGAGTGCAGCGAGGAGAGCCCTGACTGCAGCACGGCTGTGGGGACCCGGAGCTGTGGGGACCTGGCCGCAGTGATGTG
Organism: Cariama cristata; assembly: GCF_000690535.1. Classification (NCBI taxonomy): domain Eukaryota; kingdom Metazoa; phylum Chordata; class Aves; order Cariamiformes; family Cariamidae; genus Cariama; species Cariama cristata. The sequence goes on from NW_009596491.1 coordinate 30,106, forward strand.
CTGGTCGCATCCCTTCACCACTGCAGACGGGGCTTGGTTCTTTTCTAAAGGTTTACTTTTGTGTAGTCTGAGTGAATTCCCTTCCAAACTGGAAAAATAAACCCCAGCGTACACATATCCAGTGCCACTTCTCATGGCTGTTTTCGTTAGGTGTTTGGAGCTCATTTTCAGAGTGTGATGGCAAGATGCCTGTGCTAGTGCGGCTCTGGTATATGCCTTTGAGAACTCCATTTTTCTGTACAGTATGTGACTGTTTCACAGCCAGATGCCATCTCTGGATTTCTTGCTCTGTAACAGTTGCTTTCAGTGCTCGGGTTTTTAAGTGAGAGAGGTCCACTTGCTCTTCCAGTGCTGGGACCCCTTGTCCTCCAGCCAGCCAGGCTGCCCCAGCTTCTCCCTGACAGCAGCATGGCAGTAGGAAAACGAGGTATTTCAGCGTTGCGATTGCAGAGCCCCCTCAGTGCCTGTCATCACAGGAACAGGAACCTGATCTGAACTCTGCACTCACCAGAGGAGGAATGGCAGCCACCAGGGCAGAAAGTTTAAATATCCTCTGTGCTGGGAGATTTCACACCCAGCTCTGTTGTGGGCAAGCACATAGGCTCTGTGACAGCGTGATGCAGTGCCTCGGGTCAGCATGGGGAGGGGGATTTAAAAAGGTCTGACGAAGTTTCCAAGTGGCGAGGGGTTGATGTGCTCACAGAAAAAAGGGTGGAATATCGCTCTTGCTTGGCTGGCTCCCTTTGAGCAAATTTGGCTCTAAGACTGTGAGCAGAAGCCTCTTACAGAAGACTAGAAAAAGGATTTGGGATGTCCAAACAGGCTGAGGCTGATGGAAGATTTACTCTGTTGTCTCCAGATGAGAAGGCTGATACTGGATACGTGATAGCAGAGGCAATGTGTTGTGGAACTGGAACCCTCGTACTGCCCCTTGTAACTTGTCAATGGATGCTCTTCCCACGTATGTGCGTTTTGATCACTGGTGCTCCACAAACAGCAGCTGAGGATCGGGTGAAGTGAGCTGATCAGAAAGGTTTCCTTAATTTCCTTGTACAGAAGCATCTTTATTAGTTCCAGGAAGGAGGGATTACAGCAATAAAAATCAAATATATTGACGAAGCAGCAGCCAGATAATCTGAGCAGATAAAAATTAGTTCAGAGTTTTAGAATAATAAATATTGCTTCCTTACTCTTTGATAATCTGTGGGTTTTTTTCCCTTCAGCAGCTGTCCAGAGAGCAAAGACTTTTCCCACAGATGTTTGGGAGGGCTGGTTTGTAAAGTGGGGGGCTGTGTGTGCTGTTCTCCACACCCCCCCCCCCCCCCCCCGCCCCCATGAGGGGCAAGTTAAACAATGGTAATGTTTCTTATAGTCTCAGTGTTCAAGTGAATCAGCCAAACTGTTAATGAGCAAGATAGAGCTAAAAAGCTGGATTTTTTTTCTGTGATGGTTTGTTGGCTTCCAGGAGATGTCACTGCTATGCTGGTTCTTGTGCATTTTTTCCCAATAAAAGCTAGTAACAGGATAAAGAGGCTTTCTTGGTATTAAATTTCCCACATTATTTACAAAATTCTGACCTTAGTTAGTAGTCTTCATGTTATGACTTTGGTTAGAGAAATCTGGAAAGAGAACCTTTTTTCTTCTTTTTAACTGAGCCAGTTTTTGAAGTACATCAATTCACAGCCATAAAGAACAAGGGTTCTTGCTTTTATTTCCCGGCTCTTCTAGTTTTCTGCTGTAGCACCATAGGACATTTCCTTGGCTTTCTGTGCCCTTCAGCTTCTTCAGGAGAATGTATGGATACTTTTCTCTGAAATGTTGTGTGGCATAAATAACGTTTCTTACAGAAGGAAGCTAAAATAATTTGGAAGAGTTCAGAGGAACAGCGAGTGTCAGCAGCGGGAAGATCAGCTCAAGACAGAAAGCAGACTGACTTCTCTCTGCAGATGTTTTCCAGAGCAAAAGGAGTACATCTCCATCATGCTGTTCTGCTGCCCACCTCGGCACACGCAAGGGAAGCAGCAGGCTTAGATCGAGCCGTCTCCGGTACGTGTCTGGCCAGGAGTCGTTCACATCACGGAGGAGGCAGCAATGGGTGACGAAGACACTGAAAGCTGTTCCTTCTCTCCGTCTGTTCTGCAGGTACTTGATAAATTTGTCTCATTTTAAAAACAAAACACGTAACACCTAGTGAGTTAAATCTCCCCTGGCACTAGCAAAGTGCTGGACCTACTTTTCACCCACTAGTGGGGTTTGGGTTTGGTGTGTTTTAGCAAGGAGAGCTCTGCGGGAGGAAGGCGCTCTTGGCTGCCTTGTAGACGTGCTAAAGCTGCGCTCAACTTCTTGTCAACTGGATTTGGCTCAATCCTTCAAGCTCCATTCAATTGAATACTTTAATTTGAGAGCCTCCTGCTGCCTGGGTGGTGGGGAATAGGGGGGCGAGGAGTGGTCCCAGCAGTTGGGAACTGGTATGACACATCAGGGCTGTGGTGATGTCACCTGTCCCATGCACTGGGGCTGCTCCCAGGTCTCCGTTTCCATGCCTGACTGGAAGTTGTTGCCCTGCTGACAAGATCAATGTCTTTGAGGTCTCGTCACCATTTATTCTTTCCTGGGTAACTCCTGAGGATGGGACTTCTTTTGTTTCTGGTCTCAAGTAAGGAGTAAAGTTAGGAGCCCCATCCTTGGTTAACATTATAAATAATTTGGTATATTAAAAAAAATAAATTATATAGAAACAAAATAGCTGATGAGAAATTAATGCTTACTGTTAGGTATTACACTGTAAAATACCTCTCTGCTGTGAGACTTGGGTAGGGCTTCTCTTACTCAGGAATTCAGTTCAAAGCAGTTTATTAATCCCTTCAGGCTTTGCAGGCAGAAGAGAGAATTATTGACTCTGTGGCACCAGCAAAGTACCCAGAATCTATATTTTGTTTAAAGCAGAAACAGTTATTCTCCAACAGTGCCTTATTGTGTCAGAAGGATTGCGTGGCCTTTGGTGAATTATTTTCCGCTGAAGTGGGGAGCCGCAGAAATCATCACGCAAGAGCTGGGGATGCAGATCAGCTGCTGAGCCAGGGGGAGCTGCCTGGGAACAACTACTGGTGAGGTTGGTTCAGAATGGTGTTTTTTTGATATTTGTACTGTACTTTTGAGGATCACCATTTGTATCCATCGGTTCTTCAACTGTCTTGTGGCAGCGGCAAACCTCTGTGCTATGGCAGAGCTGGGCTGTTGGCTCTCTCTGGTTAATGTGAAGGGACTGGAGATGTCCTTGGCTCCCCCTTCCCCCTGGTCCCTGTGTGGACCCCGCTGCCCCCCTCTCCTGTCGGACAGGCAATGTGCTGGGCTGCGGGGGCTCAGGAGCCCAGTGAGAGAGAGAGTGGTGCCACCAGCACCTGATCAAAACCTTCCACCCTGGAAAAATCAGTACTGGTCCTTGAAGCCCCTTCCAGTGAAATCGTGACTGGTATGTTACAGTACCAGGAGGACTGGAGAGCCGGAGATCTGATCACAGCACGGCTTTTAGCATCCAACAGGTAATTTGTGGTGACATGACTCCGAGACGCCGAAGTCCCTATGGGTATTGCAATTTGCTCTGGAAGCACTCGTGCCTCGCCACAGAGGTGGAGGGTCGGGGAGATCGGTGGTGGAGATAAGCGTGGAGCTCAGTGGCAAGGAGATACAAGAGCAAGCAAGTCCTTGAAATGGAACTGGTATACAGTAAAGAAAAATGGTAGCACTAATCCCATGAATCTTCTTTCTTCCTCCACAAGGTCACTCCAAATATGTAGTGTGTGTGTGATTAAAAGCAGGCAGGATCTTCTAACCTTGAGTGTTCTCATTCCTTTCTCCAATGCATAGCAAAGTGCCAGGGGAGCCCGTGATGAGCCAGCAAGTGCGGCTTCTGCTGCAGGGGCTGGACCACCGGCCTCTTCGATGTCTGCTGCAACAAGGCAATTAGTACCAGTTTGCGTGGCTGCTTCTTACTCCCTGAATGCTTCTGTAGTTCCCATGGCAAAGAAACGCCAAGATAAGGGCAAGCTTGCACCCATTCCTGTTGCCTGTCCCACCCATGGTGCCCGCTCACCAGCTGCTGCGGGGGGTGACCTGTGAGGGGCTGTGCAGGGCCCGCCACAGCCTCCCCACAAGCCATCGGTGTGACGCCATGTGTTTTGGGGCTCTGTGATGCCCCCCGCTGCCCCCAACCATGGGCAGGGGCTCCAGCAGAGAAGCACAGCTGCCTGCAACACCGGTGCCCCAGCCGGGTACCCAAGCACAGCTAAAAGCTGCAAGGAGGTAAGTCTGTGTTTTATCTGTGGCATAAAGGGGATTCAGTTGTTGCTGCTCTGATCTTTAAGCAGTGGCTGTTAGAGTAATTTCCGATCCATTAAGCAGAGATATGTGTCTAATAGGAAGAATTCTTATTTCTTTTGATGTTTTCTTTCTTTAGTAGCAGACTGGGTTTTCGTGTCATTTTTTCTCTTTATTTGGGCAGGGGTCACGTTACTTTCCTCAAGGTTTCTCTTATGTCATAACGCGTGAGGAGGAGAAAATCATCACCTCTAATTTGCATTAAGGATGTGAGTTAGATTCAAAGGCATGGAACACTTCAGCAGTGCTTTCTGAAAATAGTTCTTATGGTTTTGTTCTGACACCATTCTAAAAGCTGGGCTGCTTATTTGATGGAGGGAGGTTTATAATGCTCCTTGGCTGAATACATGGGAGATGGGGTTTGCAGGTGTCTGCCGGACCCAAAACAACAGAGGAGGCAAAGCAGCCTGGGCTGGGGTGGTGGGCAGGGAGCCCAGCGGTGCTGGGGACCTCAGGCCCTGCTCTGGACAGCAGTTCTTGCCTCGCACCTTTCCCTGCTCCAGGATCTCACGTAGACAAGGCAGACCCAGGCTTTTGATCAGTTTTTTCCAGTTGATGCTTTTTTTGTTTCTGTTCTGGCTGGATCAATTGGGTCATGAGAACGTACTGTAAGTGCTAATTACTTAAAACTGGGGGTGCAGGTCTGACCTCCAGCCCTCCACTCCGCCCAGCCTGAAGTACCCCTCTTGTCCAGCCCAGAGCACCCTCCTTCAGGGGCTTTGGTCCTCTTGCCGTGCAGCTGCTCTCACCGGTACAAATCCAGGCAGTCACAGGGTGGTGGGAGGGCTGAGCGCCTCTCACTTCCCAGGTTTTGGCATTTTTAAAGACCTCACTTAAATACTGCAGGGGTTTCATAAACAGGGACTTACTGATGAGTTTAACAGAACAGGAGGCATTATGTTGTTATAATAGTACGTTGTTTAAAGTACTGTTACTGTTGTTATAAAACAGATTTAAATGATGTGATTCCATAGCAAAGGTCCGAGAGCTTTGGTTCTGCTGGAGGTGGTGCGTTGTGCTGGATGTTTTTACCCTGAATTGCAACAGACTGTGATAGCAAAGCACTATTGAATTTACTTTAGGCAATAGCAATGAAGGAGAGGAAGCTAAATACCCAAATGGGAGTCAGCACTGCCCTCCTGGGTACTCCGAGGATGACGCAGTTTGTACTCGTTTCTCCTTTGTTTCTGCTGGAACGATGTTTCACAGACTTTCAAGTCTGTCTTCACTGCTGATGGGGATACGGCTAGCAAAGGGTTTTCATTCTTCCAGTTAATAGCACCAGTTCAGCTGGCAGAGGAGATGACACCTGGACCCCACGTGTGGTGGGAATCAATCCAGTGTTGAGGATAGCGTTTGCCATAAATACAGGCAATTTGTTGGAATTGAAGCAAGGTTTTGAAATACAGACACACACACAGAGCAGTTAGAAAACTTCTTTTCCTCTGGTGTAAATCTATTGGGCATCTGAGAACTTCAGCTGAGAGTTTTCTTGCCTCGCAGCCTTCAGAATTTTGGGACGTGCAGCTGTGCAGATTTATTGCCTGAATGCGCTC
>NW_009596492.1:0-257 GCF_000690535.1 Cariama cristata
GGACCTCACCAGACTGCCATGACTTTTCATAGATTATGGACAGCAGCTTGGCAACTACATCAGCCAATTCTTTCAGGACTCTGGGATGCATCTCATCAGGTCCCGTAGACTTGTGTATGTTCAGGTTCCTCAGGTGGTCGCGAACCTGATCTTCTCCCACAGCGGGAGGGATTTTGCTCCGCCAGTTCCCATCATGGGGTCCGTCCACTTGAGAGGTGTTGGATGAGAGCTTGCCAGTGAAGACCGAGGCAAAACAG
>NW_009596492.1:507-817 GCF_000690535.1 Cariama cristata
TTTCCTTCTTGGCCTTTAGTTTGGCCAGCAGGTCTGGACTCAGCCATGCCGTCCTCTTGCCTTGCTTACCCAATTTCTTTCTCCTGGGGATTGCAAGCTCCTGCACTCTATAGAAGATTTCCTTGAAAAACTGCCAGCTCTGCTCTGCTCCCTTGTCCCTGAGAGCAGTGTCCCAGGGGGTCCTGTTAACTAACTCCTTGAAGAACCGGTAGTTGGCCTTCCTAAAATTAAGGGTCCTGAGTTTACTCTTCGCCTGACCCACATACCTCCGGACTTCAAACTCCACCAGTCCGTGATCACTGCAGCCCAG
>NW_009596492.1:996-14461 GCF_000690535.1 Cariama cristata
GTGGGCTGAAGCCCCCTAGCAGGACAAGAGCCTGCGAGCGTGATGCGTCCTGCAGCTGGATTAAGAAGGCTTCGTCAACACTCTCCCCCTGGTCAGGTGGCCTGTAATAGACACCAACTACGATGTTTCCTTTGCTGCCTCTGTCTCTGATTCTTACCCATAAGCTTTCGACCTGCTCATGGCTGTTCTTCAGAGACAGCTCTTCACACTCTATCCATTTCTTAATGTAGAAGGCAACAATTTTTTCCTGTCTGGAGAGCACAGACTCCAAAAGAGTATTTGTTTACCACGTGCAATGAAGGAAAGGCAGTATTTGTCACTATGCCTTTGAAATACCATAGTTACATTTGTATTGATTGGTAAGGAACATAGACATTAAGTGATATTAGTGAATGAAACCACAAAATGCTTCTAAACCTCTTGTATGTATCCTCTGTATTTTTTTTGTGTGTGTGTGTATCATGTCCAGGAAAACTGGGCAAACAAATCATCACTACTAAATGTTATGATATTGTTACAACTCTAAATAATCATTCACAGCAATAATTTCAAGGCAAGGAATTTTTTAAGGACTGTGATATGGTACCATCTAGTGGCCAAATTGAACAGGACTTTATCAGGGGCAGGTACCGTAATTTTCAGTATTAACTGCCAAATGCTGCATAGTTACTGCTTGATTTTATTATTATTATGGTGCAGAAGGCATCCTTCTACTTGTAAAAGATATGTAACTTACTGGATAACCTTGCAAATCGAAATATAAGAAGGCTACTTATTTTCCTAGCTTGTGTACCCAGGCTCATCTCAGACACAGCTTTTTGAATCCTGTAATTTTGATTGAGGACAGAAGATAGTTGAAAAAATGTCTTTGCAGTTTTAAATCCAACATTGCTTTTTTGATTTTTTTTTGTCAGTTGCTATTTCACTGAGTAATTATTGCAAAAAAAAAAGTAAGTTCTATCTCTAAAGCAAAAAGTTTAAGGGGAGTTCTGAGCTATTACTTTACAAATGGTATGGAAAATAAGAAAAGGCCAATTTACTACATTCATTCAATAAGCCTGATACTGTAACACCTTCTCTATCATCCTGTCTTGGTGTGAATTTACTTTTTGTAAGTCAGTTTTTTTAATTGTTGAAAACAAAATGTTGTAGTTACTTAGCCAGACCATAAGCTTTTCAGCCTGACATACAATACTGATAATATGATATTTATATGACAGAATAGTAAGGCGTTAAATAAAAACTTACATTTATAAGCATCAGATTGCTGTCTTACAGAAAAATACAAGTAATTCTTTTGTGACTGCTAGACTATAGTGCCTTGTCAGATAATTGGGTCTTTTTCCTCAACGGTGCTGAGATTAAGGCCTGAATTTAATTTTTTGGATTGTGCTCCCTGTGCTCTTACCAAGTTTCTGAAGGAACAAAAAACATATGCCAAAATGCCATAAACATTCTAATTCCTAAATTAATGATGATGTTTAGAGATGTCAGATGACAATATGTGGCTGTCCAAATAAATTGTAAAAATCTGGCACTGTGGCTTAGCTCTGCACTTCTTCATGAATAAATGCTGTTTACACGATTTGTACATGTTATTTTTTATTATCTAAAGCAAAGCAGTGACTGTTACCTTTCTCATAGGACTTATAATTAGTAGTGAAGTTTTGCCACACTTAAGCTTTTTTTCCTAGTGCCAAATGTTGAATTTCAAATGTTGAAAATTGATTTATTTAAGAACTGTAAAATACAATTCCAATAGATTCAGAAGGGTATATTCTACAATAGACCTGAGCCATTCCAAAGTTTTAAACATAAGTGGGAAATCCATAAAGCAGACATCAAATACAAATTAATTACATGCACTATAAAGCATGTATACACACAAACGTAATCCATTTACATGAAAAACGAAAAGCTGCGTGCAAAAATCTCTTGTTGCTTGCACTGTGAAAATAAATGGCTTGTGTTATAACAACTGCCAAAATAGTATCTGATTTTCAAGGTTTGGCTATTACTTATTGTGATAATTTATTTGACAGACATTGTGACACAATATTTTCTTAATACATGGGAAAGTAATTCATATATGTACTATTAATGCTACTGAGAGTTGTCTGCTTCAGGATTTTAGTTCTCAATCAATAAGAGAATAAAAATTGTTGTTGGAGGAGAAAATATGAAGCCTGAGGAAAATAATTAACTATTTTCTTTTATGTCATCTGCATGATTTTCACAGCGCCAGCATCAAATGTCCAGTGATGCTTGAGAGATAAAGGAAAGTAGGAAAAAAAAAAAAAAGTGTTGAAAGCAGTACTAATTAATTTGAGGTCATATTCAGGCAATTAATGACCCAACCTATAATTCCATCCATTTGTCTAACAGAGATTGTCCTTTTCAGAGAGGGTATTCTGGGAAAGAGGTACAGAGAGGACAATAAACAGAAGCAGGGACAACATTTTCTGATTCAAAACCAGACCAAGAACATACCCTTAACACTGATTTTCAGAAAACATGCGGTAGGGTACTTTGGCATCTTTGTGAGGGTGTTTGTAGGTAAGCTGCTTGCCCTGTGAAGTCCTAGACCAAATCACAGTATGCAACCCCCAAACTTACTCAGTTTCACTTGTGTTAAAGATCACATTTTTATTTTATTCCTCAGAAATGCTGGAGCTGTCTCAAGAGGGGAAATTGTGGAAGTACAGCAGGATATCCTTATTAGGGGTCTCACCTTTAAAGGAAAAACTGAGTGTGAATCCACACTCACCTTTTGCATCTTCAATTTTGTTTTCTCCTTGTTCAAGGTGCTTTACTGACTGAACTATGTAGTGGCTATAGTTCGTTGACTCTTAACTAACAGCATTGTCTTAGTGTTTAGAACTGAGGTGATTTTGCTCTTCCCAGACATGTAAAGTAACCATATGTACCATCTATTCCGCAGTGATAAGACTCTGATGACTTGTATAAACATAAATATAAAAACATAGCTTTACAATTGCTATGTAATTGTGTAACATCTATTATTATCTGTATTATCAAAGTACTCTTGCTCACCATGATGCTCCCACTAACATCGTCTGGAATTTTGTCATTTACTTCAGAGACAGGAAGTTCTTGTCCTTAGATGTCAGCATACAACAGAAGGCATGGAAAGACTGGTGCTTTCTTAACCTGATGTCAAGGTATATTTTTTTCCCAGGACACTGGTGTTGAAGTAAATTTTGTGCTATTGCACCCCAGTTTATCTTCTCATTGAGTTCTCTGTTTCCAATAGAGGTGACTATTCCTTTCTTGCTGTGTGACTTCTGGGGCTGCATCAACTTCCACACTTAACACTGATACACTGCGGAGAGAGTATAGCCCAAGCATCTTTTTTCCTTCTTCCAGGATATATGCAGGACTGATGCACCCTATGCTTTCTTATCAGGTGGAATGTATATAACAATTGTATAGTGAGACTACCTGACTCTGCAAATACTGATACTGTCGTGTTTTATGATATGTGGTTGATTTTTTTAGAGCTATCGTATTTCCAGCATAGACTGCCTTCAGGAAAGCTTTCATATTTGTCTACTACTTCCCTGATGTGGTTCTTTAGCTGCAGGCACTTCTTAATTGGTTTGGTTTTGTAAGTGAATTGTCTTGTAATGTCACAGGACCAGTGCAACAGAATTAATCTATTTAAAGCCAAACGGCACATACTCAGATTATGAATGACTGCAAGTCTTCTGGAACTCTTGTGAATGTATATGGAGAAAGGAGTTCTGACCGGGATTTCATAAGTTGTGGGTATAGCTCAGCCCATAATGTACAATTTGGGCCCATACCGTCTTCTATTACCATTTGATGTTTCACTGCTACTCAAGATGAACTTAACATCTTACGACCACATTTTTTTAAATCACTTCACAGTCATTAAGTTTTACTACACTTCTACAAGCTAGTGTGATGCAGTCCCTAGTTGAAACTTAACAAAACTAACCTAGACATGCAAAGGTATTAAGACTTCGTAATTTACTGTTTATATGCTACTGACACATCAAAACAGCAATACAGCTTTTAACTACCTTTCGAGCATTTTTCTCAGAATGTAAGTTTCTGTCTTAGCTGGACATATGCAAATTACCTACAGTGAGAGCTCTGGTCCATTCTCAGCTAGATTCCTTATTGAATTAAGCAAAGCATGATTCCGAACACACAACTGCAAGTGCCTGAACTGAATCCTATCTACATAAAATGCATTTTAGGACTTTCCAAACTTTTGTTTGTGTCCTCTTTTTCGGCTCAAATCTCTGAAGCAGGGACTTAAATCTCATTATCCCAGCATGTATCAAGTTACATGCTATTCTTACATAGGTCTTCCTCAGTTTCTATTCCCCTTAAAATAAATAAAAATAACAGGAACTGTGATATTAACTTAGGTTGTCTCTCACATTCCAAGAAAGTTTATGAGTAAAATGTACTTCTATGTTTGTATTTAGTCCTTGAACACTGAAAACTAGCAATCATCAATGGATTACATCGCTACTGAATACCTGTAGTAAAGACCAGAGTAACCCCCAGCATTCATCAGCATCAAAAGATGTCCATTATACAAAATAGAATCATAGTTTACAAATGCTAGGTAAAATCAGACACAAATGAAAAACTTCTTGAAAGCATCAGTGGTGTACTTTGCTTATGTGGAAACTAAGTGACCAGAAATATTGTGATCATTAAAGACATCATGACACTGCTAATTTTAACCTGTATTTGTTGAATGATTGATTCAGTTGTTCCTCAGCAGAAGGGCTTCCGTCTTGGTCACTCATCTGACAGGTTTCATGCAGCTCCATTTCTGATATAGCCCTCAATTTTGTTGGCTCTTGAAACGCTGGGAAACGTCTATGCATATGGTCTGGACAACAATAAAGAAATTTCTCTAATAGCTGGTACGTAGTTCAAAATAACACCTACAGTTTCATGTAAGTCTGCCTGTGAAGTTGCATTTACATAAGTGGCTGTTTTAGGTAAACATAATTTATTTTGACCTTTTATAGATAAAGTTGTTTCCATATTCATATCTCCAATAGACTTGAGAGGTACAGGTCAGATAATTTATAGGAATTTTGGAAATAAGCCTAAATTCTTAGTCCATATAAACTCCCACCTGGCAATGAAGAATTGATTTCCTACTGTATCATATGGGCAAGTAACAACCAAATGTTTTCTCTCATGGAGTTACTAGGAGCTTTGCTTTATACTATAATGAGAATTTTAGAAGAGTAGAAGAATCAAGCCACTAGTGTCTTGAAGAATAAATACTGTATAACACCCCTTAAATTACTGTGGGTGTAATTCTTTGAAATAATGAGATGAAAGAGTTCAAAGTGGTGTTAAATCAACAGTGTGCAAAGGACAGTGCATCACTCACTGGCCACATTTCACTAGCAGAGTTTACAGTTTTGGCAGTGAACTACATTAGTCCAGAGACTGAGTGACCTCTTGGAACCATGCCACATTTCCAGCACCTGTCAAATGGTTCTTTCTGTAGGGCATGAAGACAATGGAAATAGATTAAAATACCCATATCTGCAAACATGGGCAGGTCCAGAAACCAGAAATTGGCCCCTGCTGTACATGCAGTTGATCGATAACAGGGATTGATTCTATTCTGCGTGCTCGGTCAGCCTGCCATAAAGAGTCTCTTTAACAAGTACAGTGGACAGGATGGCACACAACTGCTATGTTAGCTGGGGTGTTGAAGGCACATAGCACAGGCATGGCAGTTTCTCATGCATCTAGACAGTATTCCTTCCATTTTGATTCCTTTGTCTTATCAATCAGCTTTTATAGGGTGGAGAAGAAAATTATTTTAATGGAAATAATAAACAATGCTCTTTTTGATCATACCTTTCTGTGGACCTTGTAACAGAGTTTATCAAAATCAATCTATGAAAATCCACAATGCATGAAAATCCATAATGCATAATCCATTTAATTGAATCTGCAACATATGCATGCGTGAATTTAAACAGATTATGTGCATGAATTAATGTGAATATACAGCATGTGTTTTTCTTTGCCTGCTATCCAGTAGATTATTATTAGCAATAACAGATTCTAAAACTAGCTTTGCACATTTGATGTATGCTACTGGGGGAGGGGAAGGAGGAAAGAGAGTAATAAAAAAAGCCCGAGGCATTTTTCTGCCTACACGAGGCACAGACAGACAGAGTGGATTGGGGACGCTGTTCCAACAGTATCCTTTACTCTTTTGGAAATGTGCAGCATTGGGTTTCTCCTTTTTTCTCTGTATCTACTATGATGTTGTCAGGGAGACAGAGTCCTTGACTTGCACCCAAATGCTGAGGCCATCGCCTTTTATAACAGTACTACCCTCCAAACCTTGTACCCACCAGAAGATTTATATCTGTTCTGTGACAGGGCCCCGCATAAAATGTTGAGGTGGTATAGAATAAAAATCTCCCTGTGCTGTCTCTGCAGTTAATTCAGAGGAAGCCAAAACTTCATTCCAAAATGCATATTCCAAAAGGCCTGGCTATACAATGTACGTATAATCCATTGTATTTATATTTGTGTGACTTTTAAAAAAAAATTATAGCGTAAAGAGGCCCTAAGTAGCTTTTTCAGAATGTGGTTGTCCATGAAGTACATTCTACATGTATTAAAATCCACAAGAGCATTTGTGAACCTCCTTCAATTTTCTTGCCACTGCCATAAAACTGTACGGTAAATTGATCTTGAAAAGATACAGTAATTGGGCATCTGTTAATAAGTAATTTACAGTAGAATATCTGTTGCCTTCTCAAGTAATTGGATCTCTAACTGTCACTTTGAAAAGTAATCAGGTTTTCAAGAGAGGAAACAGACTACAGCTATTTTAAAGGTCAAAATGGCTTTAGATTGTAATTTTACTTATGTAATTTATTAAAATTCTTACAGTACTCAGACTTACTGGTTTTTATTTATAAATAGTTGTAATACTAAGGTGTTTAAACCTGTTACTGAACGGATTGGTAAAAGACACAACTATTTTAATTAAATTCTAAAATGACATTTGGTGATAACCTTTGAGCACAACCCTGCAGTCATTCCTGAGAAAACTCCAGCCGACTTGAAAGAATCAAATTTGGAATATAACAGACACAAAAATTAAAAATAGGTCAATAGGATATAATTGTAAACACCGCACATTTTTTTTTTCATATTGTCTTTGCTAATATCTAGTAAAACATTGTTTCTCAAATAGGTATGAACAGTGCGTGATGTCCGAATAACATTTTGATTAACTTCAATTGTATTGTGGATATTTAGTAGTGCAGTCTTTTTCATGCAGTTGTTTACAGATGGGTATAGGAGTAAATAAGGTGACTGAACAGAAAAATGTAAAGGGGATCAATTACTCAGATTGCCTACAATTACAATGCCTACAGAACTTCTCGATCTATTTTTAAATATTTCAGAAATGGGAAGGAAAGTAAAAGATCAGTGTTACATTTCTGAGCTAAGCGTTATCACTAGTACTTAGGAATCCTTTTCCCTGTCCTGACTCTTATTCATTAGTAGCAGCAATGTTAATATACAGTATTTTTCTATCAGTTTAAATGTTCAAAGTATGACAATAACATGTATTTGATTAATAAATTTTCCTTCCCATTATTTTCTCTTTTCTAACAAAGAACCATAAAGACAGCAAATACTCTCTCTTGTTTAGTGCAAGAGAGAAAGTAAACACTAATTATAGCAAATAACTATTAGTGTCAAAGGATTGCAAGACATTACCAATATACACTTAAGGAATTCAGAGCAGACAGTGCCCTTACCTTCATAGCCAAGGAGAAAGCATGTGAGCAAGTTAGGACAGACCTCCTCCAAAATGGAACGAAAAGCAGAGAAAGCACTTGGGCCTTTTAAAGAGAGTTTATCTAAAAAATATTCAGTTCTCGTCTTGTAGCTCTCCTGGGACCAAATGTCTTTGTATTCCTCCAAGGAAAAGACTCTCTTGTAAACCAAGTATGACAGCACTTTGTTCACATCCAGCTCTTCCAGTATTTTCTCTCTCTGATTGCTTGGGATTTCAGAAAGCCACTTATTCCTGTTTTCATTTTCTCTTGTGGTAGATTTTGCACAGTTATAAAACCAAGATTTGGCTGTTCTTCCAAACATTTTGATATTTAAATAGAAAATAGAAAATTCTACTTCTGCATTTATTGTGCAGTATTCAATATGCAAAGTAAACATAATGTGGATGGATAGAATGCAAATACATACTGCTGTCTGTTATTATTGTAATTCTAATGGAATAAAGAAGGCCTACACACAAATTATAAAGAAATCTAGCTCAATGCCTGCAGCCTCCTAAGAGGATTACATTACACTAATTAGCCCTTTACAACTGTTAACAGCTTCTGAACCGTAATGATGAGACTGAGAATTGCTTAGTTACTGTTACTTTTTAATTCTGTAACTGATCTTCAGAGATGTCCCTTTGAAAAAAAAGATTAATTCAAGAAGACAGCTGATCAAACTAAAATAATCTGTACAAGCTGGTACAGGACATAAAATAAAGTGTCTTCTGTACACTGTAATTTTGTATTCCTCAGAGGCCATACGCAAACCACAGTATAAATGCCCTCCACTTCGTATTCTTTCATAAAATACTGGCTTTACCATGCAATGGAATGATACATTTAGAAAGCATACTTCTGTAAATATTTTGTAATCCTATATGCAAAAGGTAAAAAAAAGGTTACAGAATAAGACTTTTTTTTTGTGAAGGTAAATATGTCACTGTTAAGAATAACAACATTTCGGCATGTTTAGATCTTTAAGTTGTGTCCAAGCAAAATGAAACACCATATAGCATCCATTTCATGAACCAGGTTTAAGAGTGGAGATTACTGCAATCCTAGTGGAGGTGCCACTGATCATCATTCATTGAGGATCACACATTACATAACCTCCCTTATGCAAATGCTGCTTAATACATGGACTTTTTGGTCTTGTTTTCATACTTTCTGTCAACATGAATTCCCTGTATAGAAAAGCTACGAGTACTTCCTGCCTCCTCCTCCTGCTACTGTGTCTTAGTCTATTTTTTCTATTTCCATTACTTCCAAGCGATAATGCATCTATGGCCTCACTCGTGTGGCCATATGTGCAGTTTTCTTAAGGGTACGTTACCTATTGTGCAGCAAACAAAAACATTTTGCCAAGCTTTTAGGAAAACAAGTTTTAGAATGTTTCCAGTCCTTATGATCTTAAGATGCAACCACTATATCCTCTTTTCGGGCTTCTTCTGTTTCTGAATTTTCAAGTAGTCATCAGTCAGCATTAAAGTTGACCACTGATCATATAATAATTCAGGGATTTTATTGTGTGTATCACCATCCAATTAACTAGCCAGGCTTCATAGAATTGTTTGTAAGCATTGCCTGTCACCTTGTGGTTGGTTGTAGATGTAACAAGCCTCGTATGTGACCCACAATGTGGAGTAAGGACGAGTGGAATTATGTGTTATTTTAAGCCATATTAATGGTCCCAGTTTGGAATGTTATGGCTTATTGACCATAGCAGTGAGATTCTCGTGCTTCTTCTGTAATCATCTTGAATCTACTCAGGTAGAGCTACCTATGCATTGCATGGCATCACACACCACGTGAAAGATGACTCCCTTGGGGAAAGATAGGTGGTGAAAGAAATCTGCTATCTTAACTATTAGTCAAGTAGTACAGCCAAACAAGGGTAATACGCAGTAGGGAGAGAAAGTAGCCAACCTATCTGAAAGGCCTGGCACATCTTCTAGGCAACCTTTAAAAGTAAAGGCTCCTTTATAAGCCTAATTCTTAAGATCCCCTTTGATTTTTGAACCTCCATAGGGGTAGTATAAATATTACACCACCACCCCCATTCTTTCCATATTCTCAATGAAACCTCATACTTTTTTTTCTCTCCAAGTTGTTTCTCTCCCAGAAGTTCTACCGATATTAATACCACAATATCTCAGCAGGTAAAAGATCCTGATAAGGCCAGGAGCTCCACATATGTTCAACAGCATCTTATGAAGCAGCCTTCTCAGCCGCTATAACTTCTGATGGTAAGTTTTTCCATTACTTCAATAAATGTTAGAGCAGGCCCAAAGTTACAGGTTTTGGGTTCATAAGACAGTGCCCAAAGGTAAGATACAGAGGATGTAACCTGAACACATTTCTCAGAGTTTAACCTCAAAACTAAATCTGTGTTTATTTTTTTGTGCTGATAACACTGATTGTCATCAATATCCTAAATGGAGTAATAAATTCTGGACAGTAGTGAATTCAGAAGTTAAAAAAACAGATAACCTGTCAGATTAATAATGAAATGAATTTTTAAAGGAAGCTATGTGAGTATGTCCTATTTTTACATGTCCATGGCAGTCCTGCCCATGACAGTCCATCCTTGAAGAAGAGTGACCTTCCTATAGTAAATGATAGACATAGGTGTTGACAAGTTGCATCTCTTAAGAAAAGGAAGGAAGAATTGGTGCAAATGAAAAATGTACATAGGTATCAGTTTGCTGAGTGATATTCTCAATATACCTTAAATAACAAAACTATTTTTTTAAAAAAAAAAAGCATTAGGAAGTTTAGCTGGGGCAGAATAACTAGAACAATTAACTACAAAGCTGTTAGAAAATTCTGGGCATTCATGTGAGAAGAAACAGTACTCTGCAATGAAAAGGCAAAGAAAGGTCAGTATAATATGAACTGGTTAGTATAGACAGTGAATTGTACTACATATAGCAGGCATCCAGGGTCATGGGAGACATAAATGACAGCTTGAAGTTTGTGAGTATACAGTACAGGAGCGTCTTTGAGCTTCACACACTGATTAATTGACAGGTTTTTTTTTCTAAAGGAGTACAAAGTTTTCAACCAGAAATGTCCCCATTATTTTTGTTGGTAAAAGAATATATCCTTTTAATCTCAAATATGTTTTTATAAAATCTTAAAACCACAAAGAAAAATGAGTGATATCATAGGAGATGTATCAAATTGTGGACAAATACAAAACTTGACTCTCTACCTTCTCACATATCATGTGGTTATTTCCAGTTTTGTAAACTGGAGAATAAAATGCTAAAATTCTGATTTGGTAATTGCCAGAATTCTAACAAAATTTCACACCTTGCAAAATCTGAGTATTGGGTAAAGGGAAAAATTTGAAAGTGTGTGTTGAGAAACTGAATACAGAGAAGTGGGTGTAAAGTACAATCAAGGGAGTAAATTAGAGAAATTGAAGATGACAAAGTATTTGAGACAAAAGGATATATGGAAATACACAGTGGAAATAAAGGATTTGTGATGGAGAACTCTTGTTTTCCCAGGGTGAAGGAACTGAGGTGATTTAACTGCAGTGACATGTAAATGATACAGTGCAGACTGTTTGACTGTGCAATAGAAGTTGTACAGTCTTTCCAAGCTCTGAGGCCTAACTGCTTAGCAATTCAAACCTCTTCAAATGATTTACATTGATGCCAAGCTCTGCAATTTGTGCAAAGATGCTGTTTAGTTCAGGCAGCCTAATTTCATAAGAATTGGCGTCAAACAGGAAGCATCCACTAGAAATAATCTCTGGCAGTGTTTATTTCACATTGTAGTCAAATAAGGATGCAGTCCAACCCACACTTTTTGACATTGACATTGTTTCATAATAAGAATAGTGAAGCGGGATGCAGCACAGACTGTCAGGGCCCTGGGAGCACTAACTGGCCTTAATGGCCCTGACTGACCTCACCTGGGGCCTCCACCCACACCCTTGTCCATGGACCCAGGGGTTCCCTTTAAGCTCAGCCCTGGACCATCAGTTCTTGCCTGAGCTCCATCACAGATGTGCTTGTCACTGGCTCCCATTGCTCTGGGCTGTGACCTGGCTTCCTGGTTTGACTTTGCCACATCACCATGGACCTGTCTGGTAACCACTGTGTCTGGCTTCAGTTACCATCATGGGACCTGACCTGTGGATTGCTTTCATGGCTTGACCTCACACCTGCCTCATTGCTGTCAAGTTTTCTGGCAGTCTGGACTCCTGGTTAGCCCTGCCTGCCTTGTTTGAGTACTGTGAGCCTGGGCCCTGGCTGGCCAGCTCCTGTCCTGCCAGCCTTGCTATGGCTGTGGGCTCCCTCTCCTGTAGGATGCAGCTGGGCCTGGTGGCTCCCTGATGTCCGCAGTTGTTTGGCTCAGTGCCAGGACATTAAAACTACTTCTTTTAAAGTGCGTGCAATGGATCTTAGGGAAGTGTAAGAAAAATGCCCTCTTCGAAACACTGTTCATGTAATCGAATTGCCCTATGGGAAACCATGAAGAAAAGCGAACCTGGTTATGCGGACCTGCAGAGGTGGAGGTGTAAGCAACCAGCTTGTACCAGGAGGTGCAGAAGTGGCAGGGAAGGATGGCTTGGGCTAGAGTGAGATCTGTTATAGGGGTGGCAGGACACACGCTGTATGAACTATTGCTTATGTGACAGTATTTTGGCTTTCAGTTCCTCTGCCCAGATTGCTTTTGCCGCTTTTTATTCACATTTCTCATGTTCCTCTCTTGTCTGCAGACCTCAACTGCCATTGTAATGCCTGGACCCAAGCTGGTTTTTGGAGATAGCGTGGCTGTAGGCAGCTCTCATGGGTGGATGTGTTTAAGGGATTGTGATCGGAGAGAAAGGACAATAAACCAGCCATAGGTGAGTGTTAGGACTGACAAGACCTTGGAGCTGGGCCTCAGCATTGTGTAGGGTGGACCACCTGAAGTCTATGCTAATGAACAGGCCTTGGGGCTGCATTCAAGTGGGTGCCATCCATATTTTCCATACTCTGACAATGTCTCTGTCTTTCTAAGGCACCTGGTAATCATCAGTATCTTTTATTTGAATAATCCTTTGAAAAATAAAGATGCTGGTGATGTTACATGTAGGTCCTTTGAAAGCATGTATTTACTTAAATGGCATTGTTTAAGTGTTGCTTTTCTGCCTTTTTAATAGCAGACAAGCTCCACAAATGCTAAATTGGATACTTGGGAACAAAAGCAAACTTGATGTGTTTTCTCCTCTCCCTGTTACAAACTACTTGTGCCTGTCATGCTCTCCACAAAATGGCATGATCAGGATTTTGAGAACTAGTGATGTGATTCCTCACTGCAGGCCCGGTTTATTCAGCTTCTTGTTTATTAAGGTTACAGAGAAAAGCTTTTCAAAGAACATTTTTAGGTAAATTAAAGTAGGACTCAGACACGAGTTGTAGATATTGATGCTTCCCAATTGCTCATTGGCCTCGGAGCAAGATGGGCGGGTTATGTTTTACTAAGACCACAGGAGAGAGGGCTACAAATAGGTATTTACCCAATGAGAAGAACGAATAACCGCAATAGTAACTCTCCTGCAAGGCCCCTGAGTCCCACCGGGCCAGGGTAGGGCGACCGCTGCAGCGGGTAGC
>NW_009596493.1:0-4010 GCF_000690535.1 Cariama cristata
GACCCCAACACCCATTCCCTGTCCCTCTGTGCCGCTGGCGGGGAGGGAGAGAAATTGGGGAATGAAGTTGAGCCGGGGAAGAAGGGAGAGATGGAGGAAGGTGTTTCAAGATTCATTTTTTATTTCTCATTATTCCATTCTGATTTGATTAGTAATAAATTAAATTAATTTTCCCTAAGTTGAGTCTGTTTTGCCCATGACAGTAACCGCTGAGTGATCTCTCCCTGTCCTTATCTCGACCCAGGAGCCTTTTGTTATATTTTCTGTCCCCTGTCCAGCCAAGGAGGGCAATGATGGAGCGGCTTTGGTGGGCACCTGGCATCCAGCCAGGGTCAACCCACCACACTCATGACAGTGGGATACATACCTGCTACGGGTCTATGCATAACAAATGGTAGCATTTGAAAATAATAATAGTGAAGTAAAAAAAATACAGTCATCAAATATTCTGTTGTTAAAAGATGCACATCTGTGATGAAATGTATTCTCTAGCTCTGGTCTAAGTGTTACAGCATTGCTCTTTGTAGAAAAAGGAACTAGAAGTAGCTGAAAAAGTGACACATGCCGCTTGCCTCACTGAATGTTATTTTAATACTAATGTGGAAATTTTGCTTTGTGCACAAACACTTTTCTTTAGGGTAGATTAAAAAAACCCTCGAAGAATTCTGTATCTATTTCACTGGTGATGACAAGTATGTTAATTGCTTGCAGATAACATCTGCTCTAGTGAAATCAAGATGCTGACTCTTGCTGCACTGCTAGTGCTACACTTTACGCTTTGTCTAGGAGGTCTACTGCTCTTTGCTGAAGTTTGAAGGGAGCTGAAGTACCTTGGAATTTTTTGAGAATCTTCCAGTAACTGAAACCAAATCTGCCAGGAGTCCTGGGTCATCGCAATGTCTCTCTTTGAGCACAGGACTTACCTTTGAAGCTCAGAGACTTTCACTGACCATGACGCCAAAGTGTGCTCTGGCTGAAACAAGTTCATGGTGATCTGCCAACAACCCTGCATGAGAGAGCCTCTGATTTCTTTCTGTTTACAGTAGAAGGTGAAGGGCCTCTCCTGCTAGAAAAGCGTGAGTCTGCTAAATATAATGTCAGATGCAAGGAGCCCTTATCCTCTACAGACCGCATTTACAATTTTACAGTGTGCATATGCAGACCCTACCATGAAGTTACTTACCAGATGTGCCTGTTGAGTCTGTCAATCACGGCATTGAAGAAGCAACTCCAGACTGTTACCATTCCCTACTCCCCTCCATGCATTTGCATACATGTTCTTTAGTAAACTTGTAGCTTCCCTAAAATACTTGAATCTAATTAGCTCTCCAACATGAGGAAAAAATTCCTGGCAATCTGT
Organism: Cariama cristata; assembly: GCF_000690535.1. Taxonomy (NCBI): domain Eukaryota; kingdom Metazoa; phylum Chordata; class Aves; order Cariamiformes; family Cariamidae; genus Cariama; species Cariama cristata. The sequence goes on from NW_009596493.1 coordinate 1,361, forward strand.
TGTTGCAATAGCATTTATGAGAGAGCAAGGGACAAACAACTCCCACTCATCCTTAAGAGCAGACCATTATTAAAATCCTGAAGCCACAATGGATAGCAAGTAGAGGTCAATATGCAATTGCACACTTAATAGAGCTGTTCTGTGCCAGCCGGGTTCCCACCAGGAATAAAGTTCAGCCATATACTGAGGGATGTTGCCAAGAGTTGTGTTGCCTGGGGGGGGAAAAAAAGGCATTTCTTGTTTTTATTGAATTGTTTTCCAAGCTCTTCTCCTGTGTATGGATAATCAACTGCACAAATATAGGATGGAAAAAAACTATAAAGCAGCTGAGTTGCAGAACAGGAGCTTATAGTGGATCGTATATAAGATCTATTCCGTATCAATCTGGAAGGTAAACCTATACCAGATTTATCATAGATCATTATGTAAACATAAGTTAATGGTCTTTTCCTATCATGGCAAAGGGAAATTCTGTTATTGACCTGTAAAAAGAAAGGTAATTCCTATAAACCATAGGCTTTGGTTCTTCTGCTTTGTGCACTGCTGGCAAGGCTGCAGTGGAAGTAAACGCATTCATGTCGTGGAGTCTAATTAAAGAAGGTTGTGGATTGACTTAGAGACAGCCCTGAGAACAGCAGCAAGAATGATCAGAGATTTTTAAACATACAGAAATATTGAAGGAATTGGGATTTATATTCTCCAGAGGAGAAACAACTAGAGGAAACACGATGGTACACAAATACATGTAGAATAGCTATGAAGAGAGAGGTAATATACTGTTCTCCGTGTTCAGTAAGGATAAGACAAGGGGCTGCCAGCTAAACTCACAGCAAGGGGGATTTCAGCCTGAAACCAGAGGAAACTTCTTAACAGGAACAACAGTGAAGCCCTGGGACAAATCGATGTGAAAGATGGTGAAATCTTTATCACTGTCTGTTTTTAAGAAGAGGCTGAGCCTGCTCTTTCTGGTGATGCAGTGCTCCTGTAATGGATTAACGAGATGGTTTAAAAGGTATTGGCAGGCTTTTTTAGTATAACTTGACAGCACAAGAGCCATCTGAGGGAAATGGTCTTTCTTTTTTATAAGATATTCCTAAAATTCCAACCAGCAGCAGTCTCAAGGGAAGCTGAGCAGCAGGGTCCTCCCCTCATTAAATTGCTGTGGCAAAGGCAACATCATTTCTCTTTTTGACCTTGTGTCAGCCAAAGTTTTGAGGTGGTTTGGCTACATCTTTTCCTCAAAACAAGCACCCAAGGGGATTTTTAATCTCTAAAACTAGATTTTATTTGACTACATACCGAAACAAAGTCACTTTTTGAACAGCAAAAATTTCAATCTGCTAGGAATGACAAAAGAAAAGGAAAATAAATCTCTCCCTGTCCCCTTGCCTACTGTGGCATTGCAGGGGGGTGGGATCCTTTCCCCCAGTCTTCTCTCAGCTCAGGAATGTTTAGCAGCTTCCTGGGATGCAATACATTACACACACTCCTTCTGCGTCCCCAGATAAAGTCAGTCTCCTTCCCGCCTGGCTGAGGCAAGGCTGTGCGTCTGCCCACTGCTTCTCTGAGGACTAGCACAGCTCCTGCTGATGCTGCTGGTCTCCAGCCCCCCCTGCATCCCATCCCTGCACACCCAGCCTTGGCTCAGGTTGGTTTGTCCCCAGGGAGGGCTGTCCTCCCATCTGCTGGGGCTCTCCTCTGAACCCCAACAGTCACCACCAGAACCAGGGAACAGGCATCTTTCCTCCCTGGTCTCAAGTGCAGCCCTTTCAAGGAGCATAGTACCTCGCACATGGTAAATGAATGAAACAGCTCCTATCCGTTACAGCAAGATGAGCCTCCTGGCATCACACCCACTCTCAACAAGAATCATAGAATCATAGAATGGTTTGGGTTGGAAGGGACCTTTAAAGGTCATCTGGTCCAACTCCCTTGCAATGAGCAGAGACGTCTTCAATGATGCTCTTTTTCAGGAAAAGCCTTTCTGCTATATTTTACCCCTTGCTTTGTTTTCATATTTTTCTTTTGGATTTTCTCTAGAAGAACACTGGAAAGTTTCCCTTAACTGTTCTACTTTCAGAAGGGACAGAGACAATGTTTCACAATAATCCCAAATTTGACAAATATTGCAGAACAGGGATGGTGGAGAGGTGGGACAACAACTGAATCAGTATTTTGGTTCAGCAAGAAACTTTGAATTAAGTCAGTCATGTGGGGTGACAACATCCCCTTATCCGCAGAAACCCTCCACTCCTGCTCTGTAAGCACTGTTTAAAAGCCTTCTCATGAACAAATGAAGATCTCAGGTCTCAACAGTATAGGGCATCTCAGATACAGTTGGAAATTAAAAAGAAAAACAAACCAAAACCAACTAAGGGTCAAACTAAAATAAAATTAAGATCAGTAGATTGATCAGAGACAGATTTTGGAGCTCGTTAAAGAGTTTACCAGAGAGTGAACAAGGTTTGTCAGCACAGATCACCGAATTCAAGAAAACTGTGGGGTTTTTTTTTCAGAAAAGGGCAGCATCAATCATTTCTTGCTCTAGAATACAGCTCTGGAATTTCTTACTTGTTTTTGGTACAAGACACATTTCACTGCTAACTCTGTAATAGCTTAATAACATGCAAATTTTCTTAATAATAGCTTA
>NW_009596494.1:0-477 GCF_000690535.1 Cariama cristata
GCCAACTGGTATGTCACTAAAGGCCAAGTCGTACATATGTACAGATACTGCATATCCACGAGATCTGCAAGGAAATCTGCAGTCTTAGCTAGTGAGTTATAGTCTAATTAGAAAACAGAGAAGTTCTAGCACTGAACAGGCAAGAGAGGGAAAACCATGCTTGCCTCTTGTGGTATTTGTAGAGGACCACATCATAGGGGCTTACTGCTAGAACAGAGAGGCATATTGTATTACAAGATGCAGAAAGCATAAAGATTTTTGATTTCCAATTAAGTACTAAAATTTAAAGTTCATCTAAAATATTTAAGGTGACTTTTTATTTTGCTTTGTTAAAGAAATCTTTTTGCCCTAGGTTTCCTGTAGCAGAGTCTCAGCCATCCAGTCTTCGAAAAAAAATTAATTTATTTGGATGGCACAGCAGAATGACAGCTCGAGCTCGGTGCCTCCAGGGAGAGACCCCGAAACAAAGAAAGCCTG
>NW_009596495.1:0-564 GCF_000690535.1 Cariama cristata
TGTCCCTTTTTCCACATTCCATAAACTTCGTTTTTCCATTTGAGTTTTGCCAAAAGCTCCTTGCTCATCCATGCAGGTCTCCTTCCCTCCTTGTTTGATTTCTTGTTTATAGGGATGCACCAATCTTGAGCTTGGAGGAAGTGGTGCTTGGATATTAACCAGCTCTTTTGGGCCTCCCTACCTTCCTAACCCCTGGGATCCCTCCAGGGAGGTCCCTGAAGAGGCCAAAGTTAGCTCTCCTGTAGTCCGTGGTAGTAATCCTCCTTATTGCCCTTCCTCCACGCAGTATCTTGAACTCCACTGTCTCATGACCACTGTAGCCAAGGCTGCCCCTAAACTTCACATCCCCAAGCAGTCCCTCTTTGTTTGTTAGTACAAGGTCCAGCAGAACACCTCTCCTCATTGGCTCCTCCACCACCTGTGTCAAAAAGTTATCATCAATGCTCTGCAGGAACCTCCTGGACTGCATGTGCCTGGCTGTGTTTTTCCAGCTGGTATCAGGGTGGTTGAAGTCCCCCATGAGAACCAGAGCGTGTGACTGTCAGGCTGCTTCCAGCTGCCTGT
>NW_009596495.1:598-1992 GCF_000690535.1 Cariama cristata
CTCATCTTGATGAGGTGGCATGTAGTAAACACCCACAACGGTGTCAGCCATCTTAGCCTGCCTCTTAATTCTTACCCATAAGCTCTCGACTCATTCTTCATCTGCCCCCAGGCAGAGCTTGATACATTCCAGTTGCTGCCTTACATAGAGAGCAACTCCACCACCTCGCCTTGCTCACCTGGCCTTCCTAAAAAGTACGTAGCCATCCATGACAGCATTCCAGTCATGCAAGCTGTTCCACCATGTCTCTGTAATTGCAATGAGATCCTGGCCCTGCGACCACACACAGATATCTAATTCTTCCTGTTTATACCCCATGCTGCATGCGTTGGTGTACAGGCATTTCAGAGAGGTAATTGAGCATGGATACCATCGCCATACACACCCTTGAGGTGACTGACCTTCTGGTTCTCATCTTGGGAGGCAGAAAAGGAACATTTGTCATTGTTCTGGTTGGCCTGGCTTATTCCCCAGTTGGATGCGATGGCATGAACATTGCCACTTTGGACCCTGCCCCCGAGTCCTTCAGTTTAAAGCCCATCTCACCAAGTTGGCCAGCCTGCTGCCAAAGATTCCCTTGCCTCTTCTCGACAGGTGGATTCCTTCCCTCTCTAATAGGTTATAGTCATCAAAGAATGTCCCCTTGTCATAAAAGCCAGTTGGAATGTTTCCAGGTCCTGATGCCATCTGGCATGGAATGGTCTCCATTCATACCATGACATTCTGTGGCCTCCAAACCAAGGCAGGACACGTGTGCTGCCAACAGGGAAGAGCTGTTGGCTCGTGCTAACTGCTGAGCCATGCCAATAATTATTTAGGAGAGTGCCAAGCATCCTGTAACAATTTAGCAGTACAGTTGATCATATTCCAGTGCATGAGCACTGTTTAATGTACTTATATAGACACGGGCTATAAATTTCGGTTCTCGAATGATTTTAAATGTTCAAATTCTATTTGTAAAATGTCAGTAAGAATTGTAATTAATAATATTTAGTAAGACATTGCTTTCTGATACGAACTAAATACATCTCAAAACATCCCTGCTGGGATAGCTAAATAAATCCACATTATCACCTCCACTGCACAAACAAGAATACTGCAATGAGAGCAGGAGAGCTGCAGTTAAGGCTTCACATTTGTAAAATTTCTCCAAATCGATTAAATTGTGTTTTGTGTGGATTAGAATTTCAGTCAAGTAGGTTGCTACTTACTGGTATTCAGTATGGAACTTATATAGGATAATTAGTAGATTTTAAATCCAGATGAGTTTTCTGAGTGTCAAGTCTAATCACCAGAATTAATGTGCACCATTGCACACCACACAGTAATTTTGACCTACAGGCTGTAACTCTTTGACCCATCTTTTTAGGAAGATGTCAAATGATGTGTAATTC
>NW_009596495.1:2008-20636 GCF_000690535.1 Cariama cristata
TCCCTAGAAAAATTATTCAAAAGATTAAAAAAAAACACTGCTGAAAATATAGAACTTTTAATATAAACTGCATAGATTTTTTTCTTTGGATGCTTGGATCACCTTATCCTTCTTTTCTGCTACATTTTCCCCTAGGTTTAACAACTGGCCACCATGTGTTTATGTACAATTGACCATGACAAAGTCAGCTGTTAAGTGCTCTTCAGATGATCCATGTACTCTGCTAACAAATATTTTCAAGGCCTCCCAGGTATTCTTGCAGGTTTTACCAAATACGTTCAAAGAGAAGAGGCACACTTCTTCCAGCACTCATTTCAGTGTAGCTAAATAGAGCGCATCTCAGTTACACTCGTCTACTGCAGGACCTCCCTTCAGGTCTTTTGTTGACCACGATGCCTGGCTTTTGTGATGGTCACACACAACTTCCTACCACGTCGTGTATTTCTTTGCTCCTGGATATATGCCCTCACATCCACCCTGTGAAGGTATATGCTGTTCGAAGGAGCCCATTTAGCTAAGTGAACCTGTTTTGGTCAGCTGCCTCTTCATTGACGCTATTGATTTTGCAATTTCCATCTGCGAAAGCAACCAGCAATGATTCCAGTAAAACAGTTGAGGAAAAAAACCTCCTTTTCATATCTTTTAATTTCTCTTCTGCAGACATGTCAGCAATAGGGTGACTTGGTTTTTTGTTCTTCTCTAACAATTTGTATAAATCACCACCTTGTTACCTTTTCTGTCTTTTCATCCCTGCATTTCTTCACTCATTCATCCATGCATGGAATACCTCTTCTGCAGGCTACACAAGAGAAAAAAAAAAATGCATAAAGCAAGTTTCATCATCTGGATTTCTTAAAGTATCCCAGATATTTTAGTCTCTCTTCAAGACTGGAAAATTATTTTGTACTTATAATGCTGTCCCAGACACGTTTTTGAGGGTAACAGAGAAGTACTAGTGGTGATGATTCAACAAGGACACATTTTTCTTTTATCGTTTCTTTGGATTGAGAGAAACAGAAAAATGTGAGTGGAAGTACCATGGTAACCTTCCTCCAATTAAAAAAAAAATCAGCAAAAAGCTGTTATAATTAAATACTACAGTAGTACTTAGAGGCCTTGGCCTCGTTACGCAATGAATGTTGTAAATCATAAACAAAAATCCTGTCGCCTCCAGTGCATAATTTCTACTTAGATTAAATATTCAGTCTCCCTTTTGTTCCCCCTCCCTTTGAGTGGGGTTAACTTTTTCCTGGAGATCTTTGTTATCAGGTCACTCTGCTTTTATCAAATGCTTCCAGCATCTCAGCTGCCACCAACTAAAATTAACATACCCTTTGGGTAGATCTGGAGCTCCTCATGTCTCTAGAGCGGTAAGTACATAATGAGTGGGGAACAAGGAACAAAGACCTGTGTAGTTATTTCCTGTAGGTGAGGACAAGGAGATCAAATTCAGTAGTATTTGACTTGTGATTTCTCAATATTCACTGATTTTTATGATAACTGCAAACTTTGTTTTCTTTGGTAGGAAATCGGTATACCCAGTTAAAATGCTGTTTTATAAAATGGGTAGAAAGAGGCAAAGATGTAATACTATCAGAAAACTTTTCTCTGCAATCCTGCCTCATGACATGCTCTAGATTTGAAGGCTTCTTCATCCAAGTACTACTAGGTGGTAGTCATAGGGAGAGGATACTTGGCTTAAGTCAAGTCGGCTGCTTTTAAGCAAGTTGAAAAGGGTGGTTGTAACCGGCAGTGACATTTAGAGGCAGAGATGTCCATTCCTTCAGCAGAGTCATTCATAGAATCCGTTGCCAAATTCAGAAGGAGGGGACTCACTCCTGCATTAAGACCTCTGGCAGTATTTAGCTGAATGAGGAACAGAAATTGTTACTCACCTTTGGAGAAATGTGTCTTTCCTCTTATTTGGACTACAGCTCCACAGTGTCCTCATGCAGAAGACCATTCATGAGAAACCAACTCCCTGACATTTTCTTCTCGAGCCTTTCAAAAGACTTACCACAGTCTTCATGTGTGTGCTGGCACTAGATTAGAATCTTCAGAGTCTCTGAAGTCTCTTCATTCTGTTAAAGTGAAAAGCAGATACTTTGGTCTTAAAAATATGGCTCACACAAGAGGGAATTAATAAAATGCTGTCCCAACTGTCTTAGACCTGGCTATGTTGTCTTTCTCATTTAATAAAACTGTTCCCAAGTCTTAACCACAGGGGCTCAAGCATGTGCAGTGTCATCCTAGTCGGCATGTATTCATTTTTTCTGTAATCCAAATCCAAGAGAAGTGTAATTCTATCAGAATCATTGTGAAGAACAAACATTAAAATAGTCCTTTTCTTCTGAAGAGGAAGTCCTTCCCTGTTGCCTTCTCAGCAGCCTGATATTCAGGGGTTGCCTCTACTAGCTCAAGAATGGTCCACCCCTACCAGAACGAAATGAACAATGGCAGGAGGCCTGTGAGGATGAACAAGGAGCTTCTGACTAAACACAGACAGAAGAAGGAAGTGTACAAGAGGTGGAAGCAGGGGCAGGTGACCCAGGAGGAATATAGAGATGCTGGCTGTCTGTGCAGGGATAGGGTTAGGAAAGCCAAAGCTGATCTGGAGTTGAATCTGCTGAGGGATGTGAAGGGCAACAAGAAAGGATTCTACAAGTACATCAACAGCAACAGGAGTCTAGGGAAAACGTGAGCCTGCGGCTGAATGGGGCAAGGGACCTGGTGACAAATGACACAGAAAAGGTCAAGGTACCGAAATGCCGCCTTTGCTTTTGTCTTTACTGGTAAGAGCAGTCTTCAGGAATCCCAGGCCCCTGAGACCAGAGGGAAAGTCTGGCACAAGGAAGACTTACCCTTGGTGGAAGAGGATCGGGTTAGGGAACACTTAAAAATCTGGACATACCTCAGTCTGTGGTGCCTGATGGCATTCACCCACCCGTGCTCAGGGAGCTGGCTGACGTCATTGTGAGGCCACTTTTGATCATCTTTGAAAGATCACGGCAAATGGGAGAGGTTCCTGAAGACTGGAAGAAGTCATATGAAATTCAGCCTGAACTGAAAGAAAACTTTTCTTTTACTGTGAAGGTGGTCAAACACTGGAGCAGATTAACCAGAGAGATTGTGGACTCTCCATTTGTGGAGATATTCAAAACTCAGCAGGACACGGTCCTGAGCAACCTGCTCCGGCTGACCCGAGCAGGAGGGGTGGACTAGATGATGTTGAGGTCACTTCCAAATGCAACAGTTCTGTGATTCCCGTTACTCTGTGTTTCTCCATTATGTTTGTATTATCAAGTGTTGCATGGTACAACATAATCTTGCACAGAGCAAAGAAGAGCTGAAGGATATACTTGGAAAGAACCTGACTGCTCTGAGTAGTTCTGGATATCTGACTCATGGACAGCTTTGAAACTGGCTACAGGATTCAGGCTGGTTCAAGGACGAGAAAACAAGTGGGGAACTAAAATTCATTGTTTCCCAGAACCTCGTTTGATGCCTACAATTCCTGTGTTATCAGGCAGAAGTTTTAAAACAAACATCTTTGTAATATGTAATCACATTTTGGAAAAAACTGTGTTAGGATGCTTTTGATGCAGCAAATACCAGAATGTTTAAATGGGGATTAAGCAGTCACAGAAAACCTTCACTGAAGGCTATTGGAATTATGTGTATACAAGTTGTGATTTTTCAAGTCCTTTTGTTGCAGATTTCTAGAAGGGAAGACAGTAATTTCAAAAGTATTCCTCTGTAATTTCTTTGTTCTTACTATCTTGCACATCTCTGCTACTGACAGTAAGGTACAAGATACTGAGTGGACTTCTGGTTTGAAGATCAATTTATGGCCTATGATCATACAGCCATTCTTACATTATCATTTCATTTCTACTTTATGCCATCTTGAAAGGTGATCAGTAGCTAGATGTCAAAAATATATGAAGGGGGCAAAACTATACTTCTCTGCCTCTTCTCTGATGATGACTCTGCTTGCAGATGCATCAAAACAAGTTGAGGAGCTCTCAAGTTGGGAGCCAATCTGAATCAATTCTACTCACATAGATCCAAGCTGTAGAGATCCTAAGCTGTGACAGTGTTAGATCTAAACCAATATACCATTCATGGAAATTGTTCTGGAGTTTAAGTCTATTAGCATTGCTTGAGCTATACTTACAGTTGCCCGAGGAAATGTCACACTGCGTAACTGCTAATGTGTCTTCAGCCTACCACCTAAGCAAGCAGGGAGGTGTCCACTCATCGTTCCTCTGAAAAGGAAGTACCACGTGCCTGGAGCAACCTAACATTCTTCTGCTTCTCAGAAGTCAGACGTGCACTTCTGGAAATCATTCTGGACTGATACTAGATCAAATGAGGGCTTCTCATGATAGATCTGCTAGCTACTGAAGACAATATTCTGCATTCCTTGGTGGGAGTGCTGCTTGCCATACTGGCATTCCAAGAAGGAATGAATGCTTGCTTCATTTTATTTCTTCAATATGCTGTCAAATGAAGGTATTCTGACTTGCTTCTTGGCATCTTTAGCTGGCATGGACTTTGAATAGTAAGAAAACTGAGGGATGATTACAAATAATCCGCATTTTATAAACAAAACAGAAGAGGGGGTGTTCAGCCATGAGAGATTCTTCTGCTCACAGACACTGACCATATGCTTATTGATTGAGGGATTGACTCTGACAACAGTATCTGGAAGAATCTGAGTTCCTCAGGGTAACTGTTCTCTCTGTGAAGAGACATGACATATCAGGAAGTACATATCTGAAATCATAAGGTTTCTGCCTCATTTAATCTGGAGACACTTGCACAGTAGTTGACTTGAATCCCGTTTCCAGATCCAGTGCTCTAAGGAAGACATGATGGATTGTTAAACAACTGTTACACTTACCACATCAGTGTGTTTATTTGTGAATGCAAAGTATGTTAAAATATGGATTGTATAGAATTAACTGTACATCTCAATCATTTAGTGCTGTTGGGACACATTCGAATTTTAGTAACATCTTGATTTTATCTGGATTTTTTCATTTTCATTTATTTATGCATACTACTTTGCGGTAACATTCATTACATTTGTTTGGTTTGCAATGCTTAAACTATAGCATTCTGTGAATAATCTGTCCCCCTCTTTTTTGAAGAATAAAGTTGACGATGAGCATTTGTGACAGAAATAAGGGAATATAACAGATTTATGTTTATGCATACTCGTGTTGTCCACAAAATATTCCATGCCCGGTTAAAAAGTCACAGTGCATTAATGCAGGTGATGTGTGAATGCATTATGAAATGCAGGTGATCTTTAAGCACAGGTCAGACAGATGTCCAGGTAACATCTCTACTATCATTTTCTTATCCCTACTTTTCAGTAGCTGGGACTTTAAATTATCAAGACAGTCAGCTGCAGCCCAAAGGTGAACAATTTGTATCTGACTCCTGCATGCTGCAACTGCCTTTCCACAAGCTGGCAAGTATTCTTCTCTCCTGTTATTTTACCTTCGTTTCCTATCTTTCTTACTCTAGAGGAAATAATTGTTCCTCAGGGCACAAACTAGAAAACTTAGTATTAAACCTAATCTTTGCTTCAAAATACTGTCAGCCTTTTCTTCTATCTTGTAATCATTATTTAACTTTTTATCTCCATCTACAGGTTTTCCATTTATTAGGTATGTGATGATCAAGAAAATGTGGTAGGATGATCTTCCATCACTGGAAATTATTTTTACCAACTTGGTATAATAAAAAAATTTCTACTGCAAAGTTAAATTAAATTCCATGGACCTAATCCAGTAGAGTTTACTCTCACCTTTATTTCCTATATGTGATTCTAATACCTTAAAGTGCTTTTATCTGTTTTTATTTTCCTCTTTTCAGGAAGAACACAGTTTAAAGTGGTAATTAAAGCACTTTCTCCCAAAGAAGTCGCCAGAATTTACACCCCTCGCCCTTTGGATAGAAATGATGGCACATTTCTTATCCGGTATCGAATGTATGGGAGTGTCAGAAAAGGGTTAAAGATTGAGATACTTTACGGTGATCAGCATGTAGCTCAGTCTCCTTATATTTTGAAAGGTAAGCATATTTTTTTGATTTAATGTAACATATGATGGTAGCTACAGAAATGCTATGGGCTAATTTACTGCTAGAGGAAGAGGTGGGAAATCGGAGGCTTGTTTGCCCTTGTTCATGTAGTCTCCTCACAAACTTTCTCCTTATACAGAGAAGTAAGCAGTGACAATCTCTATATGTTGCCAAGTTGCAGGACGTAGATGCATATGCATGTAGATTATGACCTCTGATGTTAAGGTGATGTGTCTAGACATCTCCTCTTCCCTCTTGCATAAGAAAATAGATCTCTTCAGATTTTGTAGGGAATAAGAGCAATGCCTGTACTTGTACTGTTTTCAAGCAGGTATTCACTTCAACATTGTATTATTTTTATCTAAAATAGAAACTATTACCTGCAAAAGCAAGGAGTTTGTGTTGTTCCCAAATTCAAATGTCTGATTTCTAAAAAGTGTAGTCCTTCATAACAACAAAGACAATATTTCTTTAACCAGACCATATTTAACTTGCTTTCTGTTAGCCCAGTTTAATTCAGTACAAGTCTTACTATGGAAGAACTATTCAAAAGCAGGCAAAACAAGGCAAATTATTCTCTCATTCCAGATCTGCTTCTTTAACTTCCTTCTCTTGCTCTCAAATGGACAGCTGTTTAGCAAAGAAAAAAGATAATATAAAGTTACTTTTCTGGAGAGTCTTGTTTCAGTTCACCGCTACTTCTTCTAACCAGAATTTATTCTTTTTTTTTTTTAATAAAATTTCCTAAATATAAACTTAGAAATGTCTTCAAACTGAAATGCAGCTGTCCTGAGTCCTCAAGGTAGAAGTATGCCTTCTTTTTGCTGGTGCACATTTGCCAGCAGCCATGAAACTATGACACAGGACAGAACCTGTTTTGATTAGAAGTCCATGAAATAAGGGCTTTTTTTCATGCTGTACAAGGCTCTTGCTTATACCTAAGCTCTCTGCTTCAAAAGGACAGAAAGAATAGTTGATTATACGTAAGAGAAAACACCTTATGCCAGAGGTGAAGACTACTGTATCAAAGTCCTGAATTAGGCTAAAATTGCAACTGTAATATCTGAGCTTTGGTAGTTATGGACAGTTAGAACAATTCTGAATACCCTATGTGGTTGGCAGGTAGCACAATAATGGAGCTTCATTTTGCAGACAGATTTTACCCTGCTAACAAAAAATCTAGTATTTTGATTTCTGAAAAGAGAAGAATGTTGCTGTTTTCTCAGTTACACTGCTAAACCACGGAAATGTTATAGGGAGGATGATTTCCCAGAAAAACTTTAGAAAATTTGGAATAAAAAACGTCAAGCCACTGTAATATCCACATTTATATGCCCATGTGTTTGAGGACTGATGTAGAATCACAAATATAGACTCTCAGTGCTTTGTTTTCTGCAGGACCAGTTTATCATGAATATTGTGACTGTCCTGAAGAAGATCCTGAGATCTGGCAGAACGTTATGTCTTGTCCCTCCCAAGAACCTCAGATTACAAAGGACTTCATTTCTTTTCCCACCATTGACCTGCAGCAAATGCTTAAGGAAATCCCAACAAAGTTCAGTGGAACAAGAGGTGCTATTGTTCATTATACTATTCTCAATAATCACATCTACCGGCGCTCCTTAGGGAAGTATACAGACTTCAAAATGTTCTCTGATGAAATATTCCTGTCACTGGCAAGAAAGGTATCCATTTTGATCATGTAAGACTATTAAGTCACGTTCTAATATGGCAATACTGCATTTGTTGTTGTATCTTCAGATTTGTAATTCCTGAAGTAAGATTTGACTTCTGTTTTTTCATCAAGATGACAGTGTATCTTAGGGATAATGTGTCAGGGCTGAGCTTGACAGTAGTGAAATTGCTAGGAAAGCTGCAGGGGCTAAGGCCTGACTCTGCGAGCCTTTTCCTGGCCTCTGTGAGTGTTCCTTTCATACCTGCTTGCCGGGCAGAAACTTGACCTTTATACCTTAAGCTCAGCTAAATCTATTAACTATCTAGTAGGTTTGTTGATTCTGTATGACCTAAGAGAACGGAGGAATATATATGAGTGACAAACAGCTTCTATCTTGGTGTTATTAACCTTTCTTGGGTATACATTTAGGTTCATCTTCCTGATGTGGAATTTTATCTTAATGTTGGAGATTGGCCAGTTGAATATCGGAAAGCTAATGATACACCTGGTCCTATACCTGTCATTTCATGGTGTGGCTCTGTGGATTCAAGAGATATAGTCCTTCCAACGTATGATGTAACCCACTCGACTCTTGAAACCCTACGTGGAGTCACAAATGATCTCCTTTCTATTCAAGGAAATACAGGTAAATTAGAGATTGTGGATTAAAAAAATTAATTTGTGAATTCCAGCAAAGAAACAAGTTGCATTCTAATAATGTGTTAAAGTCTTCAGTTTACAAGTGCCTTAGGAGGTCTCCTAATACAAGCGGGCTAGTCTTTGCAGATGGTATACACTTTCAACACTGCTACTAAGCAAGTGTTTAATATGGATTTAGAGCCAAAATTTAAGTCCAGTTTACAATAATGGTGAATTGTAACTTAAAGGTATCCAGAAAATAGCTACTGTGACCTGTCAAAAGAAAAGTAAATATAATTAAAAGGCCTCTCTCCTCAGTGAAGGACTTGAATGTGTTCCTTCTAATCAAATAGTAATCCTTTTCCTGACAGTGATGTGGCCCAATGTTCTGTTCATATAAAACCAAATTTGAATCCTGAAAGAAGTGAACTAGTACTATGCTGCAGCCTCTTTCAAATAAGAAAATATTGTCTGTATAAAAAATACCTCAGAGTGGGATCTTATGAATTGTTTTTCTAGCTTTGAAGGAAGAGTCCATTTTACTGACAGGTAAGTTAGTGAATACTTAGGGTTAATGAATAATTACCCCCAGGAAATTAATGAATACTTAGGGATCAGGCAAATGGCATGAACAATACCTGAGGAGTAAAATTAGGGTATTAGTTCACAGTTTTCCTTTATTAGTCTTTAAATTAAGTATTTTCATTAAATTAACCGTTTGAAGCACTCTGTGTTTACTGATTAGTACAGCTGCTTTTCCAATTAGGAGACAATAAGAGCCTACTCCACTTTAGTAGGTCCTTTAAGGAAATCTCCAGCAGAGGGATGAGGAAAGACAGATTTAATGTTTTTAAAAGCAGGCAGTAAGCAGAGATTAAGTCTTTCAGGCTCTCGCTAAGTATCTTGAGGACACAGTATAGCCATTTTTTTCCTTTGTAAGTCATCATTAAGTGATTCCTCAAAGACCTAACTAAATTGGTGAGTAAAAGAAGTGGATTTTACTGAAGAATTTTTGGTTATTGTGGCAGGCCTTCTAGATGGAGAATTACTTTAATTATTAGTATTTTACTTACATAATTTGATTACAATCCCTTATATAGCTGTCAAGATATTTCAAGTTATTTAAATATAAAATTGTTGAATGGAAAAGCAATTCTCTAATTTCCTTTTATAAGTGGTTCAGTTTCTCATCCCAAAATTCAAGGAAGAACTGGGAGTTTAAACCCTGTGATTAATAAGTGATTATGGATTCACTACCAGAAATTGTGCCTGTTTTACCATGTCTCTGAGCGTAATGCCACTGTCATGGCAAGTTCCTTACTTGCACTAAACATATCATGAACATTTCATTACTGTTTCCCTTTACCTTATCACTTAATGCTCATAGGCCCCTCCTGGGAAAACAAAACTGAGCGAGCTTTATTTAGAGGTCGAGACAGCCGAGAAGAACGTCTCCATCTTGTCAAGTTATCCAAGGAAAATCCAGAACTACTAGATGCTGGAATAACAGGATATTTCTTCTTCAGAGAAAAAGAAAAAGAGCTGGGAAAGGTTCAGCTGATGGGCTTCTTTGACTTCTTTAAGGTAGCAAGCAAATTACAGTCTTGGATTAATTTTGCTGTCAAGTTCTTACCAACTGAAAAGACAAGGTTTACTTTTGCTAATTCCATCCAGTAAACAAAACAATTATGCTAGACTGGGAACACTGGTCCATGCGGGGTAGATAGACCACCTGTAATCAAAGTGATGGTGTGACGCACTTCTAAAGAAAGCCATTATACTCTTTTCATAGAGTCCCTTAGGGAGAGTTCTTGGAGATTTTTTTTTTAATACATTGAGAAATTTGATTTCTCACTATCAGGGTTTCTTTTATTTAGGGTAAATATAAAAACAGTGGACACAACTTGTGTCTATTGCAAGTACCTTATGGATGTCATAAAGAGTCCTTGTAGTAACAAGTTAGAAAAATTGATAGGTGTTTTTGTTACATTTTAACACACACAAAATCCACTGCAACAGAGGCATAGAAAGCAGAAAGAGTCCTGTAAAAGCCACTATAATATACAGCAATTGAAGTTCTGTTCCAGAGATTAATATATCAGAAATGCTGTAACAGCCAGAACATCTGCCAGAGCAGTACCTTCATGTATACTTCTAGTATAATGTTTGAGATTATTTTATATAATAATATGTTTCAGATTATTCTACATAATAATATGATTTTAAGTCAGAGTAAATTTACTCTTCTTGAATTTAAGTATAGATTAGTTTTATTTCCTTCCCAACTCTACCCCATGGGACAGCTCTATCCCAGCTCTATCCCAGGACACTTTGACAGAATACCCTTCAGGCAGTTCATGTGACACAAAGATCCTTGACTGTCAGTCTTGTGTTGAAAACAAATCCTTTTTCCATTATGTTATCCAGAACACCACGAAACTACACCTGCTTAACACTAAAACAGGTTTGAAGATGAGAATTAAACAACAAAATTATGTCTTGCCTGTGAAAATACTTTTATACAGTCAGTGTTCCTATTCCGATTGAAAATGTTACACCTTTTCTTCCTCTATCTTCATATTGTAGTACAAATACCAAGTGAATGTAGATGGGACCGTAGCAGCTTACAGGTTTCCATACCTCTTGCTGGGTGACAGCCTAGTATTGAAGCAAGATTCCCAGTACTATGAACACTTTTATATTGGATTAAAACCTTGGAAACATTATGTTCCAGTTAAGAGAAACTTAGAAGACTTGCTGGAGAAAATAAAATGGGCTAAGGTAAGTTCCATTACTAATTCAAGTTCAAAGTGATAAACAAACATGTAAACAATTTATCTTAATACTCTCTTCTTTTGGTATTTGCAAATACGTATTTTGCATTAACTCTGTTGAGATCTTGGGATAAAGGAAGTACCTTTTGTTGTTAGTATAAGATGAGAAGGCCTCAATTCAAGTAACCATCTCTATTGAGGGAAACACTTAAGAATCCATTTTAGGTATGTGCGGAAGTGTTTCATGACTCAGAGCCTGAGTCTACTGACTAATGCAGGTAATTTTCAAAGAAACGCCCAGAATCCTAGATACTGCTTAATTAATTCTATCACTTTTTTTAGGTCTTGACTAGAACAGAAGTCATTGCGTGTTCTGTTTGAACGTACAAAAAAAGTCGCTGCTTTGTAACATGCTCAGAATGAGAGGCTGGGATTCTGTAACCAAACAAACAGATATTATCGTGTGATTGAAAACACCATTTGTGCTTTAAGTTTAACGTTAAAAAACATAGGAAAAGTTTCTGTTCTGAGAGTACTATAGTTCTTCATAAAGAATCAGATGAGAATACTAAAAGCTTTGAAATACAGACCTAAAAAAATTGAGACTAAGTACATGAATTCAAGCAGAGTTATTTTTAAAAGGAAGACATTGAATTGCATTGCATAGGAGAGAACAATAGCTGTGGCTTTGTCTTCTGTAAAGCTAAATAGATGTCAGGCCTGATTTGGGAGAGACTTGTGGCTTGGACAAAACAGTAGAGCAGTAATCAACTGAGTTTTCAAAACTGTACAATTATCCATGAAAGTTGTTATTGATAGCCCTAAGGTACCAGTTGTGACTATATAAGCAATGCGGTATTTTTAAAAAATCTGCAATTTAAAGTGTGCCTTTGCAGTCTACCAGTAATTGCACATAAAGTTGCAGATTTGAATAGCCCCTTTAATAAAACTTCTCATGTTAGCCAGGCTTTCAGTAACTCACTGATTGCTCTTTTATTCATTCATTTCGTCTAAATTTTCCAGCAAAATGATGAAGAAGCAAGAAAAATTGCTAAAGAAGGACAGTTAATGGCAAGAGAATTACTTCAGCCTCACAGGCTTTACTGCTACTATTATAAAGTGCTCCAGGTTAGTACAATAGATCACTTTATTACTTGCCCCCAACTGCTACTGATGCTGCAAATTTCATAGTCTTATAGCAATAGCAGACACATTATTCAGAGGAAATCAGTGTGAAGAGCTTTGTTAAAACTTGCTTCATCATTAAAGAGGCAACCTGACTTAATAGTTGTTTTACAGAATCAGAGATTTTATTTTTTTTACCCCCACCTCCACAGTCAGACCTGTTTTCAGTGTCACTTGGTATGTGGTTTCTAATAGATGTACGAGATGATAGATAAACTGTACAGAACTTTTTTCCTTCTTCCCTTCATACTTATCCCCTCATGAGCTACTCTGCTGTATTACAAAACAATGAATACATGGAAAAGAAATTCTGGAAGCATGGCTAGCAGAGTGGTAAGGGGTGAAGCAGGCCAAGCAGTCATTGCTTCCCTAGGAGATGCAAATCTCTAGTGAAAGAAATTTCTGTTCTCTGAAAGTACTAATTTCTTTTTCCCGTTTTACTGTGCAGAGTTAGATCTCAGCTTCAGCAGCCAGAAGTTGACATAAAGTTTGGAACTGTTCAGTGTATAAAACTGACAGCATTTTCTGCATAAAGTGGTTAGAGGCACAAATAATGACAATATTCAAATTACCATTGATAATAGGACAGAGGAAAACCTTAAAGGAGGTTTTCAGAGGCAATGTAGCTTATTAGTAGGTGTGTTATAAAGACATCTTGTAAACAGGTTGTAAATAATGACATAAGGAGTCTGCATAAAGGCAAGCTTGTGAGTGGAAGGGAGGAGGAAAATTCTGTTTCATGAGTTATACATTGATGCTTATAGCATTCTTAAATGCTGTTTACATATTTCAGAAATACGCCAAACGCCAAGCCAGCAAACCTGAAATACGGGATGGAATGGAACTTGTACCTCAGCCTGATGACAGAGACTCAGTGTGCAGTTGCCACAGGAAAAAGCCTTTAAGGGAGGATCTATAACTGTACCAGATAGAGAAAATCACCCACTTACAATGCAAGAATTTAAACAGGAATTAAGCTGTGAAATCTAAGACACTTATGCACTAGCAAACATTCTTAGTTATGTATTCTTTTTGTATTTGCATATCCTTTTTCACACTGACTCTGATCTACAATGTTGGTTCCCACAACTTTGTCTCCATGACCACCAGCAGACAGGTACTGAGCCTGTAATTGGAGCGTCTAGGGGATTGATTTGATGTACTGCATCACCAGGAAGAAGAGTGCAGTGCTGCTTGTGTTCCAGCTGGGACCTAGTTACCAAAGTTTTATGAGGAACCAGTCATCCACAAAAGATCTTCCATGAGTCAGTGCAAGTTATTCTAAAGGAGCATTTGCAACATACTAGTGTTATGATTTCTTCATAAAGTTTACCTCAGTGTTAGATTGTTTCCTGTATACAAAACAATTTTCTAACTAGACAAAGAAAATGAATATTTGAGATTTACAGATACCAAATCTGGAGTTGTTTTGAGATTATTTTGTGGTCTATGACAGATAACAAATAGAGAACATGATATAGTATTTATCAATTTCAGAGGAAAATGGAGATGAGAGGGAGATATCAGAATAATATTTTTATAAGCACCATGGCTGCAAATCACCAAAGTTAAATGCTGCTTTAAAGCAGACTGCATAACTATCACAATCAACCCTTTTTGAGTGCCAAGACAGCACTCTGAAGACCTGTTCCTTGCCAATGACCATGTCTGCGATTATAGATGCAGATCCACAAAAGGGCTTAGGAACTTCAGGTGAGGCCAGGTGAAATACTGGTGTCTTAGTTCAACAATACAGTCTACAGTATTCTAGGCTACTTGAGTGTTCACACATCTGAAATTTGTTAGTAGAGTTTTAGACTGCGTAGGTTTAATTTCTGTGTAGAGCTAAGAATGCCACCATCTTTTGCATCTGGATTCATGAACTACTTTTTCCTGTGCCTAAGTCCCCGGAGGGATCTTATCCATTTTCTGAATTTAGAGCATACCTAACCTTATACTGAAATCAGACAGCAGATCAGATTTCATTGTTTTGGTTCAAACATGACAGAAAAACCTCTGCCGCGCTTTCTATGTAATAGTCTAGGAGTTAGAGCCCATACCAAGCAACTGGGAAGCCAGTTGTCCTCCTTGGTTTGATTCAAAGCCATTTTTCCAGACAGTGCCTTAGCTCCAGACTGGAGAAGAGGTCTTCAGGTCTTCCTCTGAAGTTGTGCAGCCATGAAGCTAACAATACAAATTTCATGGCGCCAGAAGGAGCTGGTCATACCGTTGCAATAAAGTGTGCCTTTGGGTGGGGCAGAGGAAAAAACCTAGTCCTGAATGTGGCTCCCAATACCTCTGTTGATTTTTACCAAAGTTTGTCCACCTCAAAATGCATAAACAGTCCTGGAAGGAGACACCAATGCCAACACCAAGACCAATGCCTGCAAGCACCCATTTCTATCCTCTGCATTTTCTTCTTGGCTAATGTAGCCTGCCTGAGCAGCTTCCTACTCAGACACACTCGGATAATGTCTTTCATGGATACCAAATTCTCCCTACGCGAAAAGCAATGGAAATGTCTTAAGACTGTGGACTCATCTAATTGCTTAGATGCCCAAAGTTTAGCACTCTACACCTCATGCAGGCTTCCTTCTTGGTTATATGCTGCAAGTTACTCTCATAAAATACATAAACCAAAATTTCTGCACTAGAACAGGAAGAAAGACTACATTTTTCAGTATGCTAAATGTGGAAAGAACTTCAGGTTTCTAAAGAGGTTAATGCAACTGTTGATCAGTCATTTATTACGTTATGTCAGTTGAGAAAAAAAACTGGAACATGTTGCTCTACCCATCATCCTCTTTGTTCTGGTTCTAACACTAATATATATATAGTGGTTGTATTTTTGTTTAGCATGACAATCCGTCCTAGAACTTCGGACTATAAATACCTGTTCAGCTCATCTGACATAAAATTTTCTATATCAAAATTCAGGAACAGGATTCCATTGCTGAAATTGACACTTAAAAATGAGTATGTGCTCCTCTTCCCTTCTCTGTGTACAGTCATTTTTACTGTATGATATGATCTTATTTTGTGATACTATCCATTACACCATGTGCATTTTATATTCACCAGTATTTATGGAAGTAGTGTGCTCAGCAAAGACAATTAGGCATACCAGATCATTGAAGCAACAAAGTTTTCCACCTCTGACATGCATATTTCAAACCAAATATCTAAAAATGATCTGTTTGTATTTTAAAAAAATGGGAGGGAACAGGGGGAGTCATGATGCATACTTTAGGGTTCTTTGTAAATATCAGTGTAGGAAAACTTGTCTGGCTTGAAACAGAAGTCTTTCAAACTGGAAGAAGAATCAGATAAAATTTAAATGGTCATGAATATAAATAAATGTGAATATTTCACCCCTCTCTTCCCTCACAAAAAGGGAAAAAACTATTTCAAATTCTTCTCTGCCAAAAAAAAAGTCCTTGCTTTTGCAGTAAGCATCCCTTCAAAGCAAAGACTAGTTTGTCACAGAATGCCTTACAGATGCTTTTATAGCTTAGAGGCAAGAAATATCTTGAAAAATATGAATACGTTTATCTTCCTGCCAAAATTAAAAAAACAGCGGAGACATGGTAGAACTTTCATTAAAAGTGCTCTGTCGGTTGAGAAAATCTGGTTCAATTTATAACTACACATCTTCCAAAGATAAAAGAAGGTAAGGCAAAGCCTGCTTCCTTTCCCTTGGTGGTACTATATACAATTTAAATTGTCATGAAGAGTGATCGTAACAGTTGCCCCTCCAGGCCAGAAAAGATGTCAGATCTACTTCAGTTTGATGACAGGATGATACTCATTGGCCTGTTGTGTTACAGGAGTTGCTAAATAGTAAAACCTGTTCGTACAAGTAAAGTGTAATACATACATTACACAGTATTTTTAAGCGATATACATACACTAGAGTTTCTATTATTCTATAGTAGTTCTTGAATAGCAGCTGAGTAAATCTTTTGTACACCTAGCAGTTGGTGGTAATTTTAAGAAACAGTTACCATACCACAGTACGGAATTCTGCTACAGTAATTTCAGTTTTTAATGCACAACATAGGATTTAATATAGAGAGTAAAATCTGTCCCATTTTCATCAATGGTAGTCATTTTTCACACACCGTAGAACTTATCACTGATGATGGAGACAGGTTTATTTGTTCAAAATAATATGTTCTAAAGTCCAAGTCCAATATTTTTGAACATAGAAATCTACATAGAAGTGGTCTGACTTCCAAAAATGTTAGTCATGCAGAGCCTTTACTTAAGGTTCCTTATTTTCAGAGCCTTTTAACCTTAACAAGTAGTTTCACACAGTGAACACTCCAGAAAAGTAGTCCTTTTATGTTATGTCATATATATGGCCTGATACATTTAGGCACCCACATTTGGAAATACTTGCCCAACCTCAATTTCATCTTGAAATGAGAACTAGTAAATCATGGTCTGTTGAACATAAAGGAGATACAAATTCAGTACGTTTTTTGCCTGAAATTTTTGAGATTTACTTCAAGATAACTAACATACTAGTTTCGTGACAGTATTGTGCCAGGTCCGCCTTGTAGATTCATAATTAAAAAAACCCTATAATCAAAGCTTGCCTGATGGAATGTGAGATTCACACATCCGTCCTGGGAAGCATACGCCCGACATTTATTACATTAGAAAGTAAATTATTTAGTTAGGGAGGAGAGCTGACAGGGAAAACATACATCACCTGTTTCAGCATGTTTGAGAAGCTTGCAAAGAAATTATAATAAGGAAAAGAAGCATTACATAAACCTAGGATATTATCAGCTCCTTTACCGCTTCAATTTTTCAAAAGATTTCTCTGTAAGGGCAGTAATGAAGCACAAGATTTTATATAAATACATTATTGTTTATGTTCACAGGATTTAACCACTAGAATCTTCTTGTCTGTGAACACTTTTATAGCATTTTAATGAGGCTGTATGAGTACTAATGCTTGGCTTTTGTTTTGAGTTGTTAATAATGTAAGAAAATCTACACTGTAGAGAGTTATGGCACTAATTTTGTATTTCACTATAAGAGTAAGGGGAAAAGGATTATTATTTTGCATGTCTGTTTGAAGACATCTGAGACATCCGTAGCACATAGTTTAATTGACTCCTAGCATGTGAGCGGTGATAAGCGAAAGGTGTATTAGCAAGAGTGTGGCCAGCAGGTCAAGGGAGATGTTTCTTCCCTTCTGTTTGGCAGTTGTGAGACTGCAAGTGGAATACTGTATTCAATTTTGGACGTTCCTATACGAGAAATACATTGATACAGCGGAGCAGATCCGGCCAAGGACCACCAAGGTGATAAAAGGGATTGGGGCACATGAAGTACGAGGAGAAGGTGAGTGAGCAGGGTTAGGTCAGCCTTAAAAAGAGAAGATTACCTTGCTGAACTCTAAAGGGAGGATGTAGTAAAGATGAAGCCAGACTTCTCAGAGGTACACAGCAGGCAGCCTACAGACACAAGCTGCAACATGGGAAATTCCAATTAGATAAGGGAAAAAAAATCTTCACACTGACATCCCCAAGGAGATGAAGCTTGGCCTACGTGACCCCCAGATGTTTATTATTCTATGAATTACATCTCAGACATACAACAAGCATTTATCTAGTCACGAAGCAGGAGGATAAAAACATCCAGCTCTTGAGTGTCTCCAAGAGGCAATGTAACCTTTCTGTGCTGACACTTTTGACACTTCATGTTTATGTCTCCCTTGATAATATTTACTAAGTTTTGCAGATATTTTAATGTTGACTTACAAGGCTATAAAATTATATATTAATATTATGTATTATTACTATATATTATCACAATATACCATAGTCATGCATTATACAGAGGATTTAACAGAAATAGGATACATTGATTTGGCATTACATGTTTGGACTGATTGAAAGTGCAAGACCTGTTCCCTGAAGCAGCTGAATATATACTTTACATGTATGAGACAATTACAAAAGATTTTGCCTACAGTTATGAACCATCAAAGTAATTAATTTTAAGCAGTCAATGGGAATATTAATGTACTTTCTAAGTTATATATGTACTTAAATGCCAGCATGCTTTGTAGGTCAGTGGTGAGTGAGCGTAACATATTCCCATCCCACTCCCAACACTACAAAAATCAGTCAAGATCCATCTGTACCACAGATTTGCAGTGTGGCACAGAGATACTCCAGACAGCTCAGCAGAATACCAGAAGGATGTACCTGAAATAGGACAGAGCTTCACACGGTTACCT
>NW_009596495.1:20667-26231 GCF_000690535.1 Cariama cristata
AAAACCCATGGAATATATTCAAGGGGGCTGGAACTAGATGATCTTTAAGGTCCCTTCCAACCAAACTGTTCTATGATTCGGGATGGAACCTGTCTAAAAGCTGATCAATTCAAGCTATACTTGTGAGCCATAATTTCCGCTATAGCTTATGCGACTCCGAGAGATTGTTGCGCCTTAGCAGCTGTTGTTGCTTACCTTTGGGTCAACAGTAACCACATTTCCAGCTACTCTTTCTCCCAAAATGTCCAGCCAAGCTGTTCTACCGCTCCAGCTGCAGAGATATGGCACCTTATGACTGATAGCCAAGATAAATCCAAATGGTTGCTACCAAGTTAGCATCCTGCAGGTTCGACACCCAATTTCATCTTGCATGTTACTCTCACCAAATTTTTCACTGTTGCAACAGAAAGAGACTTGAGTATTTTATTCATTTTAACACGGAAATCTGCTGACAGAGTGAAAATGGTTTAGAGCGAAAATTGGATTTGCTTCCAAGTGATGATGTTTCTACTCCTATGCTGAAAACCATCAGCTGTTACCTCAGGAAGAAGGTAATCTTGTCAGTACAGTTCATTTAATTTAATGAATTTTTTTAAAAAAAGCAACCATTAATATCCCAAACCAAACCAAAAAACACCTTGCTGGTTAAAAGTTGTTACTCTTTTAAAGAAAGATGGCTGATACAGGTACATTGGTATATTCTTTGCAGTGAAGGCAAAGCATGAAGTGAACTTCATAAGCAAAATAAGTTTAAAGGGATACTTTGGGAATAGCCTATACTGCATTACTGTATACTAACAGTGAACTCCAAGATTAGATAATTCACAACAGTGAAATTAAGAGCCAGGGTTATACAGTAAGAGTTTATCCACTAAAGTATAAGATACAGAAGAATCAAGAAAACATATCTCTGACATAACCACTCAAGCAAAATCCTGTACAGAGATTCAACTCATTCTAGCAGGTGTCCTTACAACAGTTTACTGACGCTGTTCAGTACGGTGAGTTATTTTAAAAATGTCAGGAATCTATGTTGCTGATAGAAGCTGCATCTCTGCCAATAAATTCTGCTTTCTTCTGCCCTATGAATAAAGCTGCTTTAATGTGGACTAACCCCCGCTGACCAACTCCAGCTTGCCTTTTCATGCTACAACCATTCCATCTTATTGACAGACTCTGGCATTTCCCCTAGTCCCTTAAAAATTTATTTGTGACTGTAAGGTAACCAACAGTCACACTGATCCAAAGCTTCCTTTAAATAAATCTGAAAAGTAGGTGGAAATTTGAAATACCTGATTGGTACTTAATTAACTTTTCACTCTTTAAAAAACCCAGGCATTTAAAGGTGGTACAGATCACATAGATATAACTTCATAACATATCATAAATATTTGGCAATACTTAAATGCAAGTAGTACATATATAAGATCCAGAATAATTCTGAGCATTTCTTATTAAATAGTTTCTAAATTCTGATTACCTGCAGGAAAAGAAATTTTCCTGTGATAAAATGATGTATCAAATAAAAAATATTCCCAAGGATCCAGAAAAAAATGCAACTTTTTCCTGACTATTAATAATTCTGTAGGTACAGTGAATCATTCACTGGAATTAAGACCATGGTTATTGCTATTTACTCTTTTCCAAGATAATATATTTCACTCATTACAGTTCCATTCCAGTCCCAGAAACACACACTTGCAATTGGATGTTTTATTTCAAAATGAACAGAGACACAGGAAAATTGGCTTTTCTGTGTAAAACTGAACTGATCAACTCAAAAGAGGCAATCTGTGCACTGGAAGATGCCGATTTAAATGAGGGCTCCTCTAGGGACAGTTACTATCATATGCATGTTCATGAACGAAATGAAATGAAATCTTGGGGAAGTCCTTCATGACCACACAGCTGCAAGTACCATTAGCAAACAAATTCGAGCATTTACTTCAATGTGATGATCGAACTACCCTCATAAGCAGTAGGTGTTTTCTCCATTCCAGTCACCAAGACAGTATTACTCCAAAGCCAAACAATTCTTGCGCTCATAAGTTATAACCTTCAATCTTCTCAAGCAACTATGGTCCACTATCAAATGTGTTTGCTACATTAATTTAAGTTACACCCTGCTTTGATGATATGCACTAATGTGTAATAGTTGTCAAACTGGATCTGTTAAGTAGGTTACTAGGTGCAGTTGTCATCAGTTCCTTGATGAATTATCTTGTTAAGGAAGCCATTATAAAATCACTTCTGATAGGGAACACAAATGATATTCACATAGAAAGGCCAAATTCTGGTCACACGAGAGTAAACGGCATAGGATTTTTGCTGAGTGCATTCATATTTATAATAAAAAATAAGGTCTAGAACATTACCTGATCCAATGAAAAAATTAAGTGAGGGAAAAGCACCTGCTGTTCATAGGCAAATGAAAAATTACCTTGAATATCTTTGGGTTTGAGACACAGGACATCTTCTAGGACTAGCTAAGCAGTTCCCTATTGCGAGGGAATTTTTCTGAATACCCCAACAAGTTGTCTCCTAAATCAATTCCCTTGAATCACTCCATCATTTGTCAAGACTAGCCAAAAACCTAAAGCACATAAGAAATTATATGCAAAACTGGCAAAGTTATGGAGAAGAAATTTTTATTGCTTGCCAGTTAGGTTTATTTCTTATTGTTACACCATCAAGTACAATTTTAACACTCTATGTCCAGATATGAAAAGCTTAATGAATGTGGCTGATAAACTCTGTAATTTTCAGGGCAACAAGAGCAGCATCAGTTCTCACTGAACTCATAAAATTGGCCGTTGAAAATTACATCATGTCAGATTGTAGTCTCCTACATGTTTCTGAGAAGAAAATGGTCTGTTCCTGAGAAAGGAATTCTCAGTTCTATAGAAAAAGAGAAAATATGTAAAGATACTGGCCACTTAAGTAACCCAATTTAATAAGTAAGTGAATAAGTTCAGTCAGTTTCTGGGGCTTCTCGCTTAAAATGGTTTGGCTTTTACTGCACAACTGTGTTAATTAACTGTTTTATTAATTTTGGACTTTTTGAAGTGGATCGCTATGCTACATTGTCCCAAGTTAATAAATGGTTAAAAACCTTTTCCTGTAAGTCAGCGATTTCATGGGAAATAAATATTTTCTAATTAAATAAATATATTCTGATAGTGCCCAAAGACTTAAAGTGAGTTGCCTAAAAAAGAAGACAGAAAGAACTAAGCTAAGGCTCTCTTTCACACAAGAAATACCGTATATTGCATCAAAATCTATAAAGTTTCTCCTCTTTCCTTTCTTGAACAATCATCAATTCATGAAGAATCAATTGTTCGTTTACTGCTGGGACAGACTTTCCTTTGGGAAAGAAAGCAAGCAAAGAAAACAAATCCCGAGTGGTAAAATCAGCGCTTCGACTTCACAGGAACACTTGCTCCTGGCACGGAGCTGCCAGATACTCCCTGGGTTAGCATCTCAAGATCTGGGAGCCATGACACCTCTCCTGCCATTCCCTTATTACCAAGCAAAATTCACTTTCAGTAGAGAAACTAGCCACTGTATTTTCAGTTAGGTTAGCACTTATTACAGGGTCCTCTCCATTCTTCCGATGAACAATATGTCATCTACTTATCTTTGTAGCTACCTATTTGTATAATAATGTACATACATTTGTATTCTTCCTATATTGTCAAACTAATACTTGTCTGGATTTAGCTTTGCATTTTAATTTAATATGAAATTACATGTAATTACTTTCTGTAATAAACTTTCATTTGGAGTACTGATGAAGATGAAGGTGTTTGGCAAGGTCTGGCTCTTAAAACTGGCCTGAGCACCTTTCAAAAACTATCCTGTGTGTTAGCATAGTTGGGCCTACTTTCGAGCAGAATTTATATTACTTACACAGCTTTTTGATCGCTGTTTCAAAGTCTTTGTCTTTGAAACCAAGTTGCAATGTCATCAGTAAATCTAGGGTGGGTTTCTTCTTGTGCGTTATGTCCTCTTCTTTATTCAAGGATTTTGAATCTTGTTGTTACATACAGGGGAAAAGTTTGGGTGAAACAGTATTTCCTGACTTAATCACTATAGGAATTCTTTCCTTCTATCTGTCTGCTTTTATCTATCTAGCTGTTCTAACAGCATTAACCTGATTTAAAAATTTATTTTAAAATAAATAATACAGGATAGTATGCTACATGGTAAGAAGGATTAATAAATCAAAATGAAATAGAGTCTCTTCTTTCTCTGATTAATTTAAAAATTCCCATTACCTGGGACTGGATCTACAGTGTGAATATGAAAGTCATCTATCAGGTCTTCACATTATCGACAAAGTCAAAGTAGTACACATGCTGCTACAATATCTAACTGATCACAGGACAATTTAGTTTATCCAGAAATAAAGGGATTGATTAGGTTATCTAGTAATCTCTGATTTAAGAAACAGAGATTCAGCTTACTTAGCAAAGCGATGAACATTGCATAAAAATACAAAGGGACATACATATCCATTTAAAGAGGGATTGATTGAGAGATTCAATTGCATGTCTTCAGCTGTCATTGAAATGAGTGACACAATTTACCTTGTTGACAGGGGGTATTATTTCCTTCTTCTTCTATTATTCTTTGAGAAATTATATATTCTGACAGGGAGGATACTCACCTATATTTTCCCTTCTGAATATTCATGATCCAATGACAATTTAAACTCTTAAACTATTCAGTAGTGTAAGTATCATACTAAATGAGTGTCAAATAAATAAAAAAAAACCCGCCACCACCTTTTTGCTGCTTCTGTTGACAGAATTCAACAGAGTAATCAAAAGCCTTAAATACTGTCATCTCACTTTGGTACACGCTTGAAAACTAGCAAGGGAGGGGGAATTTTCTGGCTTGACCCCTGTAGCACCCAGTAGTGTTCAGCAGTACACTGACTTACTTCTTTGTCTTCTGTCTTTTCGAGGGCTATAAACAGAGCCGTTCCATTTCACAGTGATTCATTTTCTGAAATGGTTGTCTTTACGCCCTCGTAGCTCTCTTTGGTGAGATTTCTTGAGTCTCCCTTAATATTCCTCCTCTTGAGGAGTCTACTGCGGCCTTGATCTCAGGTTGCTACGGTGTGGGCGAGCGCAGCCCCCCAGCAGCTGCGGCACCCCTACCAGGGAGCGTGCCCCCTCGGGAAACACCACTGCTCCCCACCGAAAGTCACCCGCTCCGAGGGCCATTAAACCCTTCCCTGCCCGCCGCGGGCTGGGTTTGCTGCCGAAGTGCCAGGTCCCAGTGTGCCACTCTCTCCTCCTTTCTTGGTTGTCAAGGAAAAAGGCAGATTTCATTCCCTGCATATTGCTCCGTGGGACCCCCACTCTTTCAGGTGGTTCCTTACCACAAACTCGACCTTCAGTTTGAAGCAGACTGACAAAGCTCTTACCTGCTTTGCTAGAAACCCAGCTTGCCCGTCAGGGCCGGCAGAGCGGGGCTGGAGACACGAACACGCCGTGTTTATGTGGGCTTGAACACTTACTTAAACCATCCCTTTCCCGGAGAGAGGCTGCTCGCGT
>NW_009596496.1:0-14637 GCF_000690535.1 Cariama cristata
CCGGAGCCGCCGGGCAAGAGAGACATGGCCGAAAGCCTTTCCTGGGAGCTCGGTGTCTGCACGGGTTAAGGCGCCCGGGGCGAGGTGGAAAAGTTGCTGTTGAATTTCACTTTAAGGGACCGGACAGAAAGCAGCGAAATGGATGACTTCCGCTCCATCTGCCTGCTGTCTCTGGCCATGCTGGTCGCCTGCTATGTGGCAGGAATTATCCCCTTGGCAGTTAATTTTTCCGAGGTAAGACAGCTTCGCCAAACTGCTCGTTGGTTGCTAAGGGAGAAACTAGATGGAGAGATCTACTAGGAGGAGTTGGTGCTGACCCTTTGCAAGTACGGTGGTGATGTTGTAACTTTAAAAGTGTTTTAAGGAAGCTGTGAATGCGATATTAATTTTCATTCAAAATCGCGGTGTAAAATTATGGTTGTTCTGCAGTGTGTATAAAAGCTATTTGAACGTGCCAGACTTGGGCCAAGCGTCTCAGCTACAGATGAGGCATGTAGTGTCTCAGCATGTGGTGGAAGGACATGATAGGAGCTGGACATGGTTATTCTTAGAAGCTTGTGTCAGAAACTACTGAAGTCAGAGATTAGCTGTTATTATGTGTCTGTGGGCTACTCAAATTAGGGCTTTTTAAAACAATTCTGAGAATGTTCTCAGGAAATGTTGTTTTGGTTCACAGTTTTGTTCACAACTTGTGCTGCTGAAAATTAAACCATAGCTCCTTGATTACACTGCAAGTTACGTTACTGTCCAGTGTAACTCAAGGTATTCTTTTGGAAAAATACCTTGGTTACGTAAGGTATTGTTAAAGGAGAGGGAGACTTTCGTAGGTTGAATGAGTTTCCAAGTGGTGCAGGAGTTTAGAAGTAAATGTATTTGGGTGCTTCTAAGAAATGATCGTTGAGGTGATGATGCTTGTTACAGTCTCTGGAAGTCTCCTAATATCCTCTGATGTCAGATGGGTTTTTCTCTTTCTAAATGGTGATTGTTGTATAGAGGTGTAATGTATTGAGAGTTTAGTTGTTCTAAGGTAGCAAGAGCTCTCTTATGAGAAGTTTCCTGTTTCTACTGGGAGCAGTGCTGCTTTTGAAAACAAACTGATGGAAGACAGATGTGACTTGTTCCTCCATCAAGTCACAGAGCTAGTTGCACCTCTCCTTTGGTCCCATTATTACTAGGAGGCTTTGGGAGCAGTAGACCCTGAGCGGCATGGAATGAAAGGCTGTTCGTTTTAGTAACAGTACAATTCAGGTAAATGGATTGAAACATGACAATATATTCTGAAGTCTTTGCATAAACATTAGCATAGTTCTCTTTTGCCAGCGCTTTGCCTGGTGCTTTGATGGACCTTCCCTTATATGTCTTCAATGCGGTTGCTTCCACTGTCTCGCTCTTCAAAACTCATGTTTGTCCTGACACCTATGAAGGATTTTCTTGCAGACTTGCTGAGAACACTGCCTAGCATGCTAATACTGTATCTTTTTTTAATTTAATTTTGCGTTTCCTCATGTATGTGCCTGATGGTCACCTCTCGTCTCTTTCTTTGTGTTCAGTGCTGTTTGAAGGTAGAGTTCTTGATCAGTGTTTGTGGTTTATTTATATAGTTGAATCAGCAGGTTCCTAAACCTTTGGGGCTCCCAACAGCTGCAGGAATACAGGTGTGTTGTGGATCCAAAAACAACACTTGGCATAAACAGTAATCACATACTTATTAGCCTTTTGCGTGTGCAGTATTTTACTAACAGTACACACGTGTGCAATCAAGTTTATTGTGGTATCTTAAACTCTCAGAAATTATTGACTCAATTTTACACTTGATTTAAATTAGATATTTTAAGGATACTGTACTGGTTTAAAAGAGGAGTAGAATCTCTCTGCAAATTATTTGCAAATAATAAGTAATCCTGGAAGTGTCTAATTAGAAATTAAAATTGATTTGTTTAAAATGATTGCTTAGGGCTCTGCAACAAGGACAATTTCAAACTGAAATGGCTGTTTGGGCTGTGCATTCTATGGTTTGCAGGAAGTTTTGCACATGGCCTTAGTGAGGAAAAATGCCTCCTCCCACTGGCCTCTTACAATGTTTAGGTAGAAATCAGAAATGAATGCTTTATATAATATACCTCAGATACTAAAGAACAATAAAATTATTCATTAGTGTTAATACATTCCTTCAGATAAGTTTGTTTTGTTGTTTTTTTTTTTTACCATGGAACCTATTGGTTGTGTTTTGATTTCATGCTAGTTTCTATTATTTTAATTAGATTTGGGTACTCTTAAAAGTGTAAAACTCCAGCAAAGCCAGGTATGACTAAACATTGGTGGTAAACAGGTACAGACTGAACCGAGCTTCACTTTATTTCTGTATGTAGATGTAGCCTTTCAGCTTAATCCTAATTTACAGTACTCTCTTGGGCTAACTTTGGGCTGGAATTACAGTACTTGGTCAGGCTAACTTTGGGCTGGAAACAACACTATACCGTTTTTTGAGGCTGTCTCTTAAGTTCTAGTCTAAATGTGAAAAATTAAAAAAATCAGATTCGAGCAGTTTGAGTGTTTTGCTGGTGTTAGAGGCAGGCAGTGTTGACTGAACTGGGACTGCTTGTTGCTGAAAGTAGGTGTGAGTTTTTGATAGGTCCAAGTAAGAGTTTCAGTGCCATGCAGGTTTAAACCAAATACCGAGCAGTGGAACAGCTTGGTAGTTTGAGGAATTTAAGACTTTTCCCATGCCTTTTTTAGCACTATTTACTGTGTTGCTCTTGTTTTTAAGAAGAGACACACCAGTGTTTTTGTAACTAAAATGGTTTGATTTCTTGGATAAAACTAGATGACTTTTGCCTGTCTGAGTAAGCTGCAGTTATTAGATTGCTATATTCACCGTGTCTTAAGTATTTTGTACTGAAAAGGAGATGGAGGCTTCTCTTGAAATAGTAACTTGTTAGTGTGTATTATTTTCATGGATCTTTAAAATTCACAGATGCTCAAATGAAAGCAAGCAGTACTCTGTATTTGCAGTTGTAATAAAACAGTATTACTTCTGACATTTTTTCCCCCCTGTGTTTATATATGTAGAGATTATAGTGCTGCAGTATAAAAATAATCTTGGTTTTCCTTATAAGATACCATATTTTTGCAAAACGACTTTATGAATAGTGGGTGTTGAAGATTATATTTTCATGTAGATTGTCACTGTATAAAAATTTGCCAGGTATAATTGTTATATATGCCAGTATACAGTGCATGTTTGTGGGAACTTTACAGATGTTTTCATCTCTTGCATATTACTATTTGAATTTTCCCCACTAATGCTGTAATTGTTTCCTTATGGTCACGTTTGGCTTGCTTTCAGAAAGCTAGT
Source organism: Cariama cristata (assembly GCF_000690535.1). Classification (NCBI taxonomy): domain Eukaryota; kingdom Metazoa; phylum Chordata; class Aves; order Cariamiformes; family Cariamidae; genus Cariama; species Cariama cristata. The sequence goes on from NW_009596496.1 coordinate 3,356, forward strand.
TGTGCATCCCTCTAGAGCTTGCTATTTCTTTTATGCAATTGTTGCCTATTTCGGTGAGACTAAACAACTTGTGTCATTATGGTGCACGAAGGAGAACAGATGGCACAATAAGGATATGCAGCAAGTGGTTTCCCATTTGTCAAACACTGACCTCTGTCTCCAGATCCTCAGTAGTTAATGTTAGTGTTTTGGTAGCACCTAGACTTTTCCTTGTGTATGGAAGATGATGATGATTCTGCCACAAAATGTATGCTACACCATTGTTATTAGGATCTAAACTGCCTGGTTGCTACATGGGATATGATAAGGGCTCTTACAGAAATGATGAGAAACAGCCTCTGCAAGTTGTTGTATTTTAGAGTCTGTTAGGTGTTTATGCGATTGGATTTCCAGTACCTCACTTTGTTGTAGCCACAAGGAAACAAAAAGTAACAGTAAACTTCTTATATTGATAAAACAGAATTTAGTCAGTTTGGGAGAAGTGATACCTCTCTTAAGCTTTTTGCCTAAAATTAGAATATAACGGGGAAGATAACTCTTACTAATAGTAGCAAGTACTTATAAACTCTTTATGTGTATGTGTTTTGATCTTGTTGTAGAGATTCTTCCTGAAATATGAATTAAACTATTTTTCTTTACTATGAAAACATTATGTATTTTTGTTAAGGTTTAATTGCAAATTTGCAATTCTTATGTAACAAATCTACTTTAAAACCTGTCTTTGCAGAGGGAAAAGGAGGTTGCCCTGGTCTGTAATTACGTGGAGAGTGGAGTATCATTTTGTATTGTCCTAAACGCCTTTACAGTCTTTAACACCTTTTAAAATGCTACTGGAAGGCTTAGAAATGGTTGTAAAAACCGTAAGCACTGTTCTGCATTTATGCATCTCCTAATCAGATTAAAAAGAAAAAAAGACTGACATGAGATGTATATTAGCACCTTTATCAGTTTGATGCAGTTCCCTCATTCAAGCTCTTATATGAGTAGAGCCTTTTAAAATTATTTTTTATAATTCTGGTTTTGGAGCTATTTGGGGGATTCATCTCCTTCTGCCATATTTTGGAGCTACCTGACGATGTGCAAGTGCTGTGATACTGTAGTTTTAAAACTTCACCTGACACCTTTTTTTTTCAAATGCATGGGACACATCATCAGATCTTTCAAGTACAAAAAAAAGTATTTTTCTCTTAAAATACTTTTCTACCCACAGTTTTATGTTTTTAAAGAAAGTTCGTTCTTCAGTGACACCCCATTAAATAGAAGACCATTGAAGTACGGCAGTTTTAAGGACAAGCATCTGCATGAGAGTATCTGTTTGCTTTAGAGACTGAAATATAGTTCATCTATCATGTAACAGTTTTATAACAGCCTAACTTAATTTCTTCTGTGTCTCTAAACCTGTAGGTGAGAGTAGAGCTTCTTCTGCTTTTTTCTCTCTAATTTTCCTTTCTTCTTTCTGTAGTTCTAAAACTTTTCTTAGCCCTTTTCTGTGTTACATAAATATAGCTAACTTAGCAGTTTACACTCACGCTTGACCAACATATTTGTATCTGTAGATGCATTTACATTGTTGGTTCTCTTGTCTTTCTGGTTTTGCTTTGGTAATTTAGTTTTCTTGTATTTCCTTTTATTATTTAGATTGGCTTTTCTGGGGGAACAGGCACGCTGTGCCATACCTAGTGGAGATCTTGGGGAACTTGTATGTTTAAGTATGATTTCTGGTAGGAAGGATATATTTGAAAACAAACCCAGAATGGAGATAAAACGTAGAGTTGCAAATATACTTCAAAATGGCACTTTCAGTCTTTCTTTGCCTCTGCAGGCCTTACAGTGTGAGGCCCCAGAGGATGAGTTAGACTCCAATAATCATTAGTGCTATATATAATATAACAATTGTTGCTATTCAAGTATGCTTCATTTCTTCAAGTATGCTTCAAGTATGTTTCATTTCTTGTCTGATGTTAACAGTCAAATGGGTCATCTTTAACTTTCATTTCCTACTTCAGTTGATTGCATCGGACACTGGGTATGCTCACTTTTCAGAAAGTTAATCGTTAGAAATACAGGTCTATGCAACTAGGGCTCTTGAATAAAAATCAGCAAGAAGTTTTGTGGGTCATTCTTCCTCTGTTAATGAGGGAGAATAAAAAAAGCATTTTTATTCTTAAAGATGATACTTCTTTTGTACTTGCAGGAGAGATTAAAGTTGGTGACTGTTCTGGGTGCTGGGCTGCTGTGTGGAACTGCCTTGGCTGTCATTGTGCCAGAAGGAGTACATGCACTTTATGAAGACATTTTGGAGGGTAAGAACCAAACCCAGAGGGCATTGTTCAGGATAACTTAGGACATGGTGTTATGATATACTGGGGTTTGTTTCTAGGGATTTTGACATGAGATTGGTGGAAGGGTTTCTTTGACAGCAGCATGACACAAAGCTGCCATAGACATGATATTGGATGTTTATGGTGGACAGAGGGGTGTGATCAGGCTGTGAATCAATGACTCTTGCTGAGTGATCCAGTCATTTGCAGGTCCAGGTACTGTACTGTTCATGGAACTGCAGCCTTTTATGCCAGGTCATGGGTAGCGTTCCTTATTTTGAGAGGAGTTAAAGTTTAACTTTCACTGGAACTTCAAAGAAGGTGTAAGGATAGCTTTGGCAGAGAATGAAATTGTGGACTACTTGCTGTTGCTTTTTGTAGTTTAGATTGCTTCTCATTAACACAGTTGCAGGAAGTGTTTTATAGATCTATACGTACTTGCCCTCATAAGAATTTCCTCCTTTGAAGCTGAAGAGAGTCTTGGAATTAAGTTACCTTAATATACTTGACTGAAAGTTATGGTTATGTAGGGCTGATTCACAGAACAGGAGGCATTTCTTTCTTGGGTGATGGCCTGCGTTACATGTAGATACCTGCACGTGGTTCCAAGTTCAAGCATCCGGTTCTAATCTGCTGTTGCCAGTCTTCAAAACCTCATAGCCTCTAACGAATAGCTCAAAGCTAACAGTGATTATGTGTATTGTAGGGATGTGAGTGTGAAGCACATCTTGGTTTAAATTTCTTTTTAATAATATGCTTTAATTTATCCTGGTTTAGTTTCCACTAAATGTATGTTGTTCTTTTTAGATTTAAAGCAAACAGAAGATAATGTATAAAATCATCCTTTATCAAGAAGTGAAAGAACCTCTGATTATGCTTTTATGCTGTACTGTAATTTGTGCACTCTAATGTGGGATGTCTCTAATGAGCTGTAGTTGTGGGTTTGCTCTCCATTCAGTTTTAATTCTAAGTAGACTAAATTTTTCTTGTAATGATTTAGCTAGCAATAAATACAATAGCTGTGAATGTTTGCATTTTTGAAGTTTGGGGTTTTTTTCCCACTGAATAGGGCATACTGTTCATGTATGAAATCTACAGCCTGCTGTTTAGAGCTATGTGCTGTATAACTTAAAAGTTTAGTATGTGGAGAAAAAAGGCACTTCCCATTACTGCAGTAGTAATATCAGAAGTATTTACCTAGGAAAAAATGATTTGTTCTGTAAGTGAATTCAGACTCAATTCCTAACTCACAGTATCGTGTCTGAAGCCAGTCTGTCTGTAAAGGTTTGGGTTTTTTTTCATATTGCAAAGAGGCAAAATTCATGAGTATTAGAGATTTAGCTACAAAAAGTATTTCTAATATTTTTCTTACAAAAGTAGGATATTCAAAGTTAAGCTGGCGATTATGAGAACTTAACAGCTTTCAGTGCTTTTTTTTTTTTTGCAAGTTCACCCATTTACGTAATTAAACCTAGAAAGGTGCCTAAGGGAACACCGAGATATATTCATATTGCGGGGCGGGGGGGGAGAGAGAGAGGTCTTTGTTTTCCCAGTTCCAAGTGTAATTTAACTCTGAGACTGGTTGCTTGTTATCAAAACAGGTGTTTGTCATTGATACAAAAGTCATTTACTATTACTTCTGTATTTTCCCACAGGCTACAGCATAAATAACTTAAAATTTTTGACCTTGTAGGCTGAGGGCGAATAACGTATCATGATCCAGATTATTATTTGATCATAAGTCTGTGTATGTGTGTAGTGAAACCTTGATTTGAGTATTACCACTAAATAAAATTACTTTGGCAACTTCAGTCCTTTGTTTTAACTGGTAAAACTGGATAACCACTGTTAGAAAGATTGCCCTGAGTTACCCACTATGTTTTATGGCTTGAAATAATATGAAACAAAGTTAACTTTTTAATATAGATGGCAACAATCTTGTGTGGTCTAAAGTTACTTTATTGATCAATCTTATTCAGCAAAGCTATGTGTGTGAAATCTTTCAAGGGCTATCAAGCCTATTCTGATGTGCTTTGTCTGTAGTAATGGCACTGTGCCAACAATCTGTACAGTGCAATGGATGGACAATTGTGTGTCATCCAAGAAGATGTATGAGTACTCCAGCAAGGAGATTTCTTGCTAGAATAAGTCAAGTTTTTGCTGTTAATGTCTAAAACTTCTGAAGAGTAGTTGCCAACCAAAAGACCTCCCCAAGATGACGGAATTTTTACTGTTGTCACTTAAGGCACAGATGTTGGGAAAGCCCTAATGACTGCTGTGCTCCATTTTGTTTGTTGCCTTTTTTTTAGTGAAGTTAGGTGTGTGGAAGTTGCACTGCCACTCACTTGGAAAAAAAAAATAAAAATCTAGAGAACTTGAAAAATGCAAGACTGAAACAGGAGAGCTATTCTGTGTTGAACTGTAATTATTATGATCAATTCAGACATGAATATCCTCATCTTGATTCAAGCAGAACAAATCAGCTGTTCTGAAGTGAAAAAGCTTTCCAATGCTGAATGATGACTTCTCTAAAAGCCTTGTCTGTTCTCATACTAAGAAAACATTGCTTGCTGTTAGACCAATGAAGCAATCTAGTTAATATCCTAGTTTCTTTGAAGTGCTGTATGTTAGTTCTGTTAGTCCTATTACTGCTAAATGACATAAAAATTAAACTAAAATCAGTAACATTGTTTCTAGTAAAGATTTTTAAGAATTTGAGGGAAACTTCTTGCTTAATCGATGTTGTTCTATATAGTATTGTCATCAAAGATTGCTGTCCTGTGAAATAGCAAGAAATACAAAGTGAAACCAAGAAAGAGTTTGTGCATGTTGTTGTTTCAAGTCACTTTGGAAGAAGTGTTTTTCAGAAAAGAGAGAGTGTTCTGCTGGTGGACAAGGTCAGGTAGGTCGTTCCAAACTTCAAGAAGAATTAAAAGGGATAGATAGGAACAAGTCATTAGTACGTAAGGCTCTGCCATCTTTACACCCTCCCATCAGATGTTTGTACACATTGATAAGATTCCCCCTGAGCCTTCTCTTCTCCAGGCTGAACAGTCCCAGCTCTCTCAGCCTTTTCTGTAGTCATGTAGCCATTTTTGTGCCTCTCCACTATGTCCGTGTCTCTCATGTACTGGAGAGTCTAGAACTGGACCCAGCACTCCAGGTGTGGCCTCACCAGTGCTGAGTGGAGTGCAAGGATCACCTTCCTCAAACTGCTGGCAATGTTCCTCCTAGTGCAGCCCAGGACTCAGTTAGCCTTTTTTTTTGGCCACAGGGCACACTGCTGGCTCATGGTAAACTGTGTCCCCAAGGACCCTGAGGTCCTTTTCTGCAAAGCTGTTTTTCTGATTGTTGGCCCCCAGCATGTACTGGTACCTGGAGTTATTCCTACCCAGGTGCAGATCGTAAGAGCAAGTCAGATCTTAAGAGAGAATACAGTTCTTGGTCAAGCATTTGAACATGACAGAGTCATCTTCATAGTTTATATTATAGTGCTAACTGTTGTTTTGTGAGGGAATAGAAATTAATGTGTCATCTGCTTCCTTATATTGGACTGTGATGCATATGTTCTCTGGGGTACTGGAGCTTTGCAAATGGGTTCTCTGTTTTTTATTTCTTATTCAAAAAACAAATTTCTCTTGAGTTCCCATGTAAACACAGGAACGGTGCTTGTGTGAGTAACTGTGCTCTCTAAGTGTAGAGGAAGGACGGTAGACTTTGTGAAAACAATTACAATTAGAGATTGTGATACCATCAGTTGGTCTAGCAGAGAACCATAGAAGAAAGAACATTTTCTTAGTAGAACATTAGAGATTTACAAATATTAATTGAACCTGCCAAAGGTGGCTGTAAGCATTGGCTCTGTTCTGGGATGGAGGCAACTTGTACCGAATGGTAGGTAGTTCAGGGCTTTGGGGTATAGTATGCAACTCAAAACATCTGACTTAGCTGGAGGTATCAGATTGGAAACATTTGAGTAATAATTACCACGTGTAAAGCACCTTACCTGCTGTGGAAGTACAACAATTTATAATAACAAGTATGCCAAGGAGCATTAAATGCCTCTTCTGCATCACCCAAAAGACTTTCTAGCCTGATGTCTTGTCTCTGCCCGGGGCTGTAAGGGGAAATATAAAAAAAGAAAAAGAAAGAATATATGTTTCAGGTCAGCACAGAGTCTGAAACCAAGAGGTCAAATGTTTACTGTGCTCTCTATGGTAGTTGAGAGCTTAATTCATAATTCCCTATTTGTGATCTTTGCTTGTACCTTTCTAACAATGTATTTCGATATGCTGTTGGCAAAAGGCGGCTTAGACATGATTCTTCTTCGCTTATATCAGCTGCACACAATACCTAGAGTTGTGCTAAAAAATAACTTGATAAATCTCTTTCACATAAATGTACTAAGGCAACTCTTGCCAGTCTTTGCTGGCCAATACTGAAAAAGCTATATACTTCTGAACATTGTTTGCCCTCTGTGTCAGATGGGATTGCAGAAGCAGTAATTTCCTGTGGTCATGAGTAAGTTTGGAGGATTTAATGGATCTATCTTGGAAGCCACTAGGCCAAAGACTACTGGAAATGTTAAAGGCATGTGTCAGAAAAACCTTCTCCTTTCTCTTTAAGCCTGTGTAAATTCAGAGTGAGACTGATGTAATTTCTGTTGAAATTGGTGGGAATTTTGTGTGTGGTGAGTATTTGCTTGTGATAAAGATCACACATGCTGGGCAAATGGCAACCTGTAAAAGCTGGTAAAGTTATACTACATCTGCTTTCTAAAAGTCATTGTAGGTGGAGACATTTGTCACTTACTAACCTATGAAATATTTGAAAACATTTTAAAATTATGAACTGTGTATGAAATAAAGCATTTTACACCATGGAAACCTAATTAAAAACCTGTCCAGCTATTTTCTTTCCTCTTCTTGGATTTTAGAGTAGTTTGGAGCTCACCTAATTTCAGGGTAGCTCAGTGAGACAAAGTAAATACCTGCGGGGATGGGGGGGCATGGCATTAAAGCCTTTGTAGGGAAAACACAACATTCAGCCCCAGGGCTTGGACTTTGGGTTTCTGGGATGGTGCGGACATTTGTAGGACAGTGTACTGACTTAACTGTTGTTCTAGTCTGTGTCAATGGACTGTATCAATGCTAACTTGTTTAATTAGAGACTGGTGCTTTGAGATACAAAGTTAATCTTAAAGATTGCGTTAGGTCTCTTAGTGGATGGAATTTATTTTATCTTCTCATCCTGTATTTTCTCACTTAAATGAAGATTATGACATAACTGCTTGACAGTATCTCTGAATACTGACAAAATTGGCAACTTCAGTTAAAAAGGAATTATTCAGCGATTTTTATCAATCGATCTGTATTTAAAATGCAGCATTTAGACAAAGTAGCCTGGCTCATCAAGTATTAATGCTTTCTTTGCTTTTCTACACTGAAGATGCATGAGAGGCCAACCAGGTGAATGTGTGCATCCCTAAGAAAATGGTCTAAAACAGACCTTAAATGAGGACTTTTGTGTATTGTCCAAGAAAGTGTGAGGAGTGCTTTCGGCAAAGGGGGAGAAAAGTGACCATGCCATGTTTAGTCCCCTGTCTCCTAATCTGTTTGCTTGCCTGCCACAGGGAAGCATCACCCGGCAAGTGAGATGCAGCATGTGATTGAGTCTGAGAAGGTAGCGGAAATCCCAGTTGTACATGAGTATGGCCATGACCATTCCAGGTTGCATGCCTACATTGGTGTATCCCTTGTCCTCGGCTTTGTCTTCATGCTGTTGGTGGATCAGATAGGCAGCTCTCATGTGCACTCTGCAGATGGTAAGTAAAGATTCACCTCAATTAGACTTGCTAATTAGACTTAATTAGCAAGTTGCAATTTTTGACTACTACTGGGATTTGATTTGACCAGTCATGTCCAGCATTTCTGTAGGTGCTTTACAAACATAAAGCAAGGTCTGTGTGAAATGTTTGTGCTGGAAATCTATCTTGGAATTCAGCATAATTTGGGAGCTTGCTTGGGTACATGAAATAACATGTACTTGCTAACATCTTAGTCCAAAGATTTCTCGTATGGTGTGGAGGTGGAGAGTGACTTGACACTTGAGTTATTGTCTGTTTTACACTATCACCCATAGGGGGTTTCTTTGGCTTTCCAAAAAGCTTCAGGCTAGTCTTATCTTCATTTGTTTTTCTTACTTAATTTTCATACATGTAGGTAAAATTTGCAAAGAACAAAAGTTTATCTTAAGACTGCAGAAATGACTAGATGTAAGCTCTGGTCCTTTACTGTAGCTGCACAGCTGGGCTCCCACACTAGTCTAGAGCCTTACTTACTTCAAAATACTTACTGCTTAGTCCAAAGATTTCTCAGCTTCATTGCAAGATTCTAAATATGCCTGCAGTTGCCTTTGTTTACTTCCTGTGGCTTTGTGCTCAGATCGTAGCTTGAAATGCACCAAAGGTGTTCTGTCATCTGAAAAGGTATTTTATTGCCTTTGGCTGCACATTTTCTCCCATGAAATCTCCTCTGATGGTGGAATTCAGCCCTCAAAAATGAAGGAATTGATCTTGAAGGAAAAGTAAAACACACACACAAAGGACGGGGGATATGTTTTGGTTGAATCCTTGGTCGTTCACAGTGCAGCTGCGCAAATGCCTGTATGGGGTTAGTGTGGTGGGACAGATGGGAAGCCAGTGCAGGGGCTCTGTCACCTTTGTGCTCCTGGAGAAGCATAAATGGAGCCACAGCCACGGCTAGCTGATTTTCAGAGCTTTTCAAAGGGGACAGTGGCAGTGAGGATGACAAGGGGAAGCAGATGAGCAACTGCAGGAGAATTCTTGGTTTGTACAGGTTATGACCCTTTCCTATGTCTCCAATAAGAGCAAATACCAGGAAAAAATTGACTATGATCTGTGTTACAGATGCACACTATAAAATAGGATATTATATTAAGTAAAATTTTATCAGGCCTGTACCTCCATCACAGGAAGTGTATTAGTGTATTTGTAGTGTTTTTTTAAAGCTATTGAGGAAAAACATTTTTCTCATTTGAACCAATGTCTGATAGTTTTGCTGTCTCCCAAGTGGCTAGATTTTACTTTGTCTAAAGTAGAAAAATTCTGTAGGCCAGAATGGAGGTATGAAATCAAATGTGACTCTCTAAGTGTGTTTAGTTCTGGTCAATCCAGAAGACATATTCACAAGAACATTTCCTATAAATTTGTTTTGGACGTATCCAAATGCAGGTTATGGATGTGCAGGTTCTTTGGACATGCAGGTTATGCGATTAATTGCTGAAACAGGATCACCTTGTTTCAGAAGATCAATCTGACCGAAGAGAATACATTAGTTTTGGCCAACTCACTTCCCTGATCTGACTCACTGCGCAACTACATGGGTGTCTGGGCTTGAAGAGAAGACTGGAAGGTGGGGGGACAGGCAGGAGGAAAGGAACAGAACTGGATTTTCTGTTTTGGCAGCAGTGCAGACTTATTAAAGTAGCTATGTAAGTGTGCTTTCAGTCAGCTTACTGACCACTATATAATTAAACAACAACTGTTCAACTGTTTGGAATTAAACAATTGAATAAGATGTTCCTATACTTGTATAGGACTTAATCTGCCCTGTTCATTGCAGTGATTCTTTGTACTAGTTTCACCGCTTTTTGCATAGTGGTGGATATTGCCCTGCTGTGCTGTATAATGAGTTAACCTGCAAATGTCCTCAGCATAGTTGTCAAACAGTTGCAGTCAAAACACTGGATGTCAAGCAGCACTGGCTGCATTTCTCCTCTGTGGTGTATAATGTTGGAGGGAAATCTTTGCAACTGCTGCCATGACAAGTAGAATTTACTGCTTACTAGGAATTGCCAGAGAATCAGTGCAACAGAGACTGCCCCAGACTGTCACCTGGAGGAAAATGCCAACATTGGGTTATGTGGGGAAAAATCATCTCGACTCTTGGAGCAGCTCTGGATTTTGGGGATGCAAAACTAGCTTTTCTTCCCCTTGGTAGCACAGAACTTTAACATTTGGTTTCAGGAGGTCCAGAAAAACAACTGGTTCTGCCTATATCAATGATCCTGTAAATTGCAAAGAATGGTCTATAATTTTGTCACTTGTTTGTTGGCAGAACTTCAGGTGATTTGAAGGTGTTAGGTATCAGGCTATTTTACAGTAAATCTAGTGCAGAAATACGAAAGCTGGTAGTTTTGAATATAACTGCTTAAGCAGCTGGTAGAGACATGTGCCGTGATACTTACAAGTTTTCTTCCAGCATAATTTATGTATTTGTTCTCTTTATCCTAACTTTCCTCATGACCATTTCAGATCCAGAAGCTGCAAGATCGGGCAACTCCAAGATCACCACAACGCTGGGACTAGTAGTCCATGCTGCAGGTAATGTGGAACCTATTGTTAGCACTTGACAAGGACTTCTGTTACTGTGTGGCTCATCTTTAGATGTGATGGAAACACCTGCATTTCATTTTTGAAGGTGGCTTTTTATACCAGAAAGAAGGAGAAAAAAAAAAAAGGCAGGGCGGGAAGAACTAAGGATCTTCCCTAAAACTTACTGGGAAAACATACTCCAGTGCTCAGAATATTCCATGTAGTTTTATTTGGGTAAAGTATTTTCACTCATTTATTTTTCCCATCTGAAAAGCCGTGTGATTGCTCACTCTCTGCCTCTTCAGTTCGTTTGCTGGCTGCTTTAGCTGCTAAATTTCAGTACATGCTAACATATTTGATAAATAGTGTGAAACACCTTTGGGTTTGCTTGTTGGGTGACCTGTGTTTTTAAAAAAAATATTGAGCTTAAAGAGATAATATCTTGTGGAAAAAAGATTATAGGGTGGAGCACACAGATTTGACTGAGACACAGTTGGGCTGACTTGCAGGGACTGAAAAAGTTATGCATGTATTGCAGTCAATCCATGTTCACGTTGTAATTCCTC
>NW_009596496.1:14666-22838 GCF_000690535.1 Cariama cristata
TGCTGAAGGTTATTGTCTAGATAAGTCATAAGGTGTTGATCAAAAAGATATTTCTTCACTAAACAAAGTATGTATATATTAAGAATTAATGTAGTATACATTTTCTATTTCATTTAGACAATATACTTATGTTAAATGGTAAAAAAATAATATTTATGATAGTATTTATATTTGAAAATTCATTTAAAGGATAATAATTAAAATTCTTTTAATGCTTAGAATCTAAAGCAGATTTTTTAAAATTTAGACAGCAAACCACTTCTACTACAGAAGACTAAAACAACTAAACTTGTTGCCTGGTTCTAGTTTGTCAGAATGTGTTGATACTGAATAGATTCTTAGTATGGTTTTTATGGTCTTGGGAAATACGAGACAGCTCCTGTTGAGGGTTGTCTGATATCCTGAAATTGTTGTGGCTTAACAAAGGGAAGTGGATCATGTGTTGGGTTGGTACTGTTAAAGGCATTTTGAGTAACAGGACTTCTCAAATCAACGTATATTATACTGTTGACCATTGAGGGGGTGGGAAAGCTGAAACTGATGTGGAGGAATAATCCATGAATTTGCACTCCTGTTTCAGCTGATGGTGTTGCATTGGGTGCAGCAGCTTCTACTTCTCAGACTAGTGTCCAGTTGATAGTGTTTGTTGCGATTATGTTGCACAAGGTAAGTAGTCATCCAAAAAATCTTATTTGTTCTTCAAAAGACTGTTAAAGCATATGGAAATTACTGAAGATCTGAAGTTTCCTTAGTGATGTAATATGGAAATGTGTAACACCATTGAAATAACCGGTTTAGTAGTACAGCTTCAAGGACCAAAAAGCACTGGTCTGATGTATGACAGAATAGCAAATGATGGATGCTAAGTCTGAGTGGGATAGGAATGAGAGAGAATTCCGCCTGCCTTGGTTGCGGTGGTTGGGAAAAGTCTTCCAAAAGTAGGGAGAGAAAAATAGCTCATGAAGAAATGTGGTAGCTTCACACTGACTTTTTCTGAAGCTAGTGTGGTGTTGTGGGGTTTTTTATTTATTTTGTTGGTGGTGGTTGTGTGTGTTGGGTTTTTTTAACCAAACAAAAACCCCCAAGATTCTTACCGCTGTAAGAAGCGTATTCAGAGAAGTTCAAGACGGTGAAGCACAGAAGTATATGCTAGTGTATTCAAGGAGGAAAAGCAGTTTTATGCTAGTTACAACAGTTTTTTGGTTCTGTGATGTTCTTAAGAAAATGAGAAGGATATTTGTTATAAAGGGTTTTAGTATTTAAAGGGTTAGTCTTTTGAAACCACTTAATATCAGAGCACTAAATTACAACTTCTGGTTACCTCTGTTGTTGTAGTAGCTTCAACGTCAGTCATATGCCATTTCTGCATGAAAAAAATGTTAACATTTTTCTGATGGTAGCAAGCAAACAATGGCTCTTGAAGATGGGAAGATCTTTTTTTCCTTCATGGGTGTGCAAAGGTATCTATTAGCTATATAGGTTCTAAAGATATATGTGTGGATGCATATTTGGCTTATGGTAGCACATACATATATATGTTATGTTAGTTAGTCATACATTCATCCAAAGTCTTCCTTGCATAATTAAATGTTCAAAATGTTAGGAAAACCAGATCTAGCATGTCTTGTGTTCACTGTTCATACAAGAAATTGTGGTTTACATAACCCTCTTCAAAAGTGGCAGCATCAATGTCGCATCTTGCTGTGAAGCTTAGTTTATGGCTGTTGCCAAGTGAAACTTGGTTTTATTATTCTTAATATTCAAATTAACTCACTTCTGAAATTGTGCAATTTTAGAAGAGGAAGATTTCTCCTGTGAAAAATTACCAAGAAATGTTTGGTGTTGAAAGAGAAATGTATTTCTTCTCTGTCTCTCTTTATTTTTCTAGTCTTCTGATCCTGATTGATGCTTTTGTCTTTCTCATCTTTTTACCTTCACTCATGGTTTCCTTCTAGGTTTAAAAAAAACAAAACAAAAAGCTGTGTATAAAAAATATTTTACTTTATGTCTTATCTCAGAAATGCCAGGGTGGACTGCCATTGTCCTTATGCGAGCGAAAATATAGTAAATTCCGTTAATAGCAGGACAGCTATGCCTTGCAGATTAGAAACTGGATGCCAGCAGAGGGAGAAGAAGGAAGTATTTGTTTGCTTCCCAGTGGGAACAGGAATGAAACTGAATGATGAACTAATCGAAAGAGCTCTTAAGTCTTTGTTTATGTGGAGTCTGACAGTTATCTTTCTTTGGGAATTTTTTTCCCCCTCCATGTTAATTGTAGAATTTTTCTACTGTAGATAAAGAAACTGTCCATCTAAGGATGCGTAGTAATATAAGGATGAAAAAAGAAATTACATCAAGTTAGTGGAGACTTAGGGATTATAGCAATGACTCAAGTCAGAAATAATACTTATAATGACTACACAAATATGTTGTACTCTGATAGCCAGAACATGGGTTTTCATTAGGTACTGTTATTAAGGTAGGGCAGTCTGCAGAATTCTATTGATTTGGGTTAACTGTAACATACTAGTGCTCTCCCTGAATTTCTTCCAGTTCAGTGCATTTCAATGTAGTAAGTTGTATTTGAACTTTATCTCAGGTTGCAGGGGATTTTAGAAGGTATTGTATTACCAGTGAATATTGTTTTTTTTGCAGGCACCAGCTGCCTTTGGCCTGGTTTCCTTCCTGATGCACGCTGGGCTAGAACGGAATCGAATTAGAAAGCACTTGCTGGTCTTTGCATTAGCAGCACCTGTTATGTCGATGGTGACATACTTAGGGCTAAGCAAGGTAGGTCTGTGATTTTGTTCTGCCCAAAATGTAGCTTACTGGTGGAGTTTGGGGAAAGGAATATCATATGTGTTTCATAGAACATAATTCCAAACTGCTTGAAAAATTTAGCAAAATGGAGATTTAAAAAAAAAAAGTGGATAAAAAGGTAGCAGTATGAATGTGTGGAACAAAAAATAACCCATGCTTTCCATCAGAACCAGTGATATAACTCCTCTATAGAGTTTTGCATAGTTTTTTTTAGAAGACCGATTTCTGCCTTGTCTTCTTCCTGCTGCTCCCTGCTGAGAACAGTTTACTCATATACAAGGTTTTATCTGATGACTATATGACTGAATAATTTTCTGTATTGCTGCATGAATTCTTATTTTAATATGCAGGTAGAAAATAATCTTTGCTACTTTCCCCCACCATCCCAGAATTGGTCCTATATGTTCAAAGTCTTTTTCACGCTGTGTCAGAAGTTGAATCCTCAGCTAGAACAGCCTTTTTACCTCTCATACTCCTTAAAGCATAGTCTTGTCTTGGCTCTGTACGGCAAATGTCCTGTGAAATGGACCACTGCACATGAGTTTATCATCTCTGTCCAAATTAAATGTTTCTGCTTCTCATAGCATTTCCTGTGACACTCCTGTATTTCTAACTGCTGTGGGCCATGCTAGTGACACACTATGGTGTTGTGTTGTAAAAAATCTAACATGTGATCTCATGAAACTCAAGGCATGAGAGGAAGGATTAAGTAAATCATCTGAGCTAATCCCTTTACTTGCCAGATAGGAGTTATATTTGATATTGCAGTACAGGAGACAGCAGAAAGGATTGGGTTTGTAAGTAGAAATGAGAATGCTGTTTGAGCATTCTTTTGATGTAGGCTCACTAAGAGTTGGTTTTGCATTTTGCACTTCAGAAAGAGCAGAGAATTGATAAGGCATAACGTCTGTCACAGTGATTGTATAGTTCCAGAGCAGAAGATGTATCTGCTCTTTGGAAAAATAACCTCAGAGTATACCAGAGAACTAACATCACACTTGAATTGGAAGTTGTTCAAGAAGCATTTTGAAACTGATATGAGTGGGTTTGCAATTCATTACGTTTAGTGATGTACAGCATGATCTTAATCCCAGTCTGAATGTGAAGAGGTACTCAGTTTTGATCCAGAAGATGCATTTCTTTATGAAGTTTGCATGGAAATTCTGGGGAAGTTTTGGATGTTTACTTGTACATGCAAATGAAATATTGAGTGAGTGATGATCTGGGACTTAAATCTAGCAAATCTTGCTCTGACCAGCAGGGGACCAGATATTTAAAGGTTAACATCTTATTTGAACTCTTTGATTAGAAAAAGGGGGGAAAAAAAAAAAGTCAGTCTTGAGTGTCCTTCCTAAAATTTGTGGCTTTCAATCTGAACTTTTTTTTTTTTCCCCAAAGCACACTTTGTCATTTTGACATTTGATATCTGGCTGTGATATGGTCAAACAAGATGCTTCTGCACGGACTGACTTTTTTCCTTCTGTAAGGGATCTTACAAGTCCAAAGTGAACTAACTGGTATGAGAGGTGTCTTTTTGCCCCTGACATCAACTTTAGAATGCCAGTTGCTATACATAAGGTGCAAGACATGAAACAACACATTAAACTCTTGTCATTGTGAGAGAGAATGGGAGTTGATAGAAATCCCACTGTGTCTGGACACGTAGAGAATTTTTTTATTATTGATTGAAGAACTCCTGCTTATCCTCATTTTTTTTTCTCTTTCTGTTTTTTTTTTTTTCCATTTCAGAGCAGCAAAGAAGCCCTTTCAGAAGTCAATGCCACCGGAGTCGCTATGCTGTTTTCTGCTGGGACTTTTCTTTATGTTGCCACAGTTCATGTCCTCCCAGAAGTAGGAGGAATTGCTCATAGCCACAAACCTGAATCAACTGGAGGAAAAGGACTCAGTCGTCTGGAGGTGGCAGCCCTAGTATTAGGATGCCTTATTCCTCTAGTTTTGTCCATTGGACACCATCACTAAACACTCGAATTTCACCATTCTCCTCCTCGATCTGATGTGAGCAGTAAATGTGGGCTGCTCCCTTTATCGTTGTCTCTTACCCATCATCCATCCCATCCACTTTATGGAGTTCAGAGGGAACCTTGATTGCAAAATGAGGAATACTGGGAAAGTTTTTAGTGTAGCAAAATGTACTTTGGCAGCCGGACATAAATTCTATGTAACTTTCTTTTCTGAAGACATTTGCTATTTTAATTGTTACTTCTGGCCCTATTCTCAGGGAAGATGGAATTTGAAGTTTAAGAAGGGTGAGCTGGGAAGAACATAGCGACTCATCATGAAATTGCAATCACCAAAGTATCGTGCAATTCAGCTTTCCCAACTGAGAGCAAAAACAAAGGATGGCTGCCTTGTGAGAGGCTGAAGTCTTACTAATGAAGAAGGGGGCTCTCCCCCACCGGTTCTATGTTGTCCTGATAACGTGACTGGTCCTTGTGATGTTTGTCACTAATTGTATTGCAAAAATGGGCTACGCTTGGAACTCTGGACAACACTGCTATTGTCACCAAAATGTCACTACGTCACTGATAGAAAAGAAAGGATGTAGACAAAGTGTAGGATTAGAGTAGGAAATCAGCTGGTCAAGAAAGTGCAAATGATTTTTGCAGTGTATTCCATTATTTAAGACAAAGCATAGAAGCAAGGAGAAGAGTGTTTTGATTGTTTATGCAATTGTTAATAAATTTTAATAAGGCAGTATTTCTTGGGAGATGGTCTTCTGCCAGGTCAGTAAAGCGTAGGCACCAAAAATGTTAGCAGGAATTAGGTATTGGATACTGTGATTACACTACCACTACTGTTGAGAGAGATACCCGTAGTGTCGTTTGAAATCGAGCTGTTCTGGGATCTGAGGAGTAGAAATCTGATAGAGACAGCGGTTGGGGGACCAGAGAACTTCACTAGCTCATTTTCAAAAGTCTGAACTACTGAAATCAGTGGGGGTGTATGGTTTTTTTCATTAAATAAAAGGTATTAAGGCTAACAAAACAAGATGTTTAGTTAAATATTTATGCTGCAGATAGAGTACAAAGTGTTTCTAAAGCAGTTCTGAACAAAAAAACCCAACAAACAAAACTAAACTGGTTGGTTCCCAGTGGACCTGTTAGGTATTTTGCTTTTCCTTTGGATATTGTGCATTTGCCTCTTTACTGATGAGCATTAGTTTTGGTGAATCTACTGGAAGACTTACTGCCAACTGCTGATGCCTCTCATTGCAGAAGACTGATAAAAGATCCCTCCCTTTCCAAGGCACAGCCTTCTCTTGTCAGGCACCATTTCCCTCATGCAAAATATATTATACTGTAATAACTGTAGTGTATTGGAAAGTCAGGAATGCTTGACGTGCACAGACTCAAGATAAAATTCTTTCTTTAGGGGAAAACGTTTTAATGCTGTACCCTTTTTAAGCTATACTCTGTCTGCACTTTTTAAAGATAACGTTGCCAAATATATTTTTCTTTTGATTTTTTTTAAAATGATTTTCAAGGCTTGAAATATCTTCTTAACTGAAGTGCTTCTTGTTTCCATTTGAATGAGTGTGTCTTTTTCATGCTGTTTATTACTTATACTACACAGGCTATTGTGCCTCTTAACTTCTTTATATTTCTGTCATTGTCCTGTTTGTCTACTAGTTCAATAATGGGTATGGCCTGGCTCTTGGGCTAGTGATTGCTCTGTCTGTTGGCTTTGTAACAATACAGGTGTATCCCAGGATCGAACCTAGTGTCAGTCCCCAGGAGTGCTTGTTCGTTTGTGTGTTTTACCCTATAAAATCAAGGCAAAATTACTAGAAATCGTCTTTTCCTTCAAGACGATGTTTTCCGATAGAATTAGAGTGTCAGGCCTAAACAAACATTTTTGACATTAGACCTTCAAAAGTTAATTCTGTTCTGAAAAGCCACTGCAAAACTAGTGACATGGATGAGATCTTCTACACATTCTTAATTTTTTTTTTTACAGCATGCATATGCAACTAATAAGTGACCTGTTTAAGAAGTTCAGTGATACAGGTTACAGACACATGCAAATGATACACAGGTATGTTTACACCAAAGCTCCTAGTGTTATTCCTGCTTTCACCCTAATTACCGTCTTCCTTGCTGATCTCAATATTTTACCTTGCTTAATCTTTCCACATAACTATTTCCAAAAGCTGGAGAGTTTGCAAGATCTGCAGCAGCAGGAGGTAGCTTAGTGCAGCACCAGATGCTTACATTTTGTAAAACAGTAAGTTTTTTTTTCTTTAAACTATCATTGGTCACTTGCATGTGCACCCCACCCCACTAGTTAAGCTGGCATCCTGACTGCCTTCCACTTCAGCTGCATTTTGTGTGTAAGGATAGCAACGGTTTAGGGAGGTAGATAGGTAAGGTCCCATGACTGCCTTTTGTTCCAGTGCTAGAGTATGTGGGTAGCACCTTCTTAGATGGATCAGTGTGCATTGATGAGGATGTGGCAGCTGATCTTTATGCTGCTGACATAACCTCTGGCCTAGTAATTTGAAGAGGTGCCACTGCCGAGAGGTCTTGTCTGTCTTTTCTCCCGTCCCTCAGATTGTGTTTCCGATTTCTGGAGCAACCACCAGAAATGGTAATACTTAATTTAGTGATTCATGAACTGTAGAAGCCAAGTTATAGCAGCAGGTAAATGAAATGAAAACATTGGCAACTTAAAATTGGCACAAAAATTCTGATAACCCGTACTTTCCTGTACTTTTTGTTTTGGCATTCACTCAAGTGGTAGAAGATTTCTGTGGTTTTTTTCTTTTTTTTTTTTTTTTTTTTTTTACCCTACCCATTTAGAAGTAACAACAGCATTTTCTTTTGGCTGCCTCTGTTATCTCTCTGTTGAACTATTATTTTCAATTTTGTACCTGAAACTGCAGTGACTAAGGAAGCTTTTGGTTATGTGATAAGTAGAACATTTTAAGTGATCAAACCTTTCCAAATCATTAGTTCCAAATGGAGGATTATTTTCTTGAAGCAGAGTATTTTAATGAGTTAAATGAAATGGTCCATTTTATCATAGCCCCCTTTTTTACCTATCTGTCCATCTGTCACAGTAAATCCAAGCACTACATGTAGTCAGGGCCATCTGGTATCATTTTCTACTCCTCAGGGGACCTTGGTACAAACAAATTCTCTCTGTAATAGCTATCTCTGCCTGTGTTTTCTGCTGTGAGGTAGGTGGCAGCAGGTCTAGCAGGTAACGCTTTAACCAAGTGCCAGGCATGTCCCCCTTTCCTTCTGTAAATCCCTCTAGGAAATCTGTAATCTTATCAGCTGTTTTTTCAGTTAATGATTTCTTAATTGGCAATAGGAATTGGACTAAAGC
>NW_009596496.1:22874-59564 GCF_000690535.1 Cariama cristata
TACTGTTCTAATTATTTTATTTTTCTTTATATAAAGAAGGGAAATACTACTTTTTCAGCACCTGATGACAGATGCAGAAGGTGCACTGACACTAACTTAAGTGAGGATGGCAGAGCTGTCACACCAAGATGGGAGTTTTTGATAGTTGTGGCATGTTGGATGGCCAGGTGTTAAACACAGAAACCCACCGTTGGCTTCGAAGAGCTGCTTCCAGGTGGATTGTGTAGAAGGCTAACGTTATGCAAGAGACCCAGGAAAACTACTGTGTTTATTCAGGAACTAGTTCGGAGCCTTCAAGGATCTTTTGTCAGTCGCGGATGTGTCCGTGTGGTATCAGCTGTGTGCAGAATAAGAGAGAGGTGCTGTGGAATAAATGTTGCTGCTGCTCCCTTCCCGTTCTGTGCTGGGACTTGGGAAGAGGAGGAGGGAAGTGTATTTGTATCCTTTTGGAGGTGGAAAGAGAAGGAGTGGTTGTGGTATGGTGGGAAAGTTTATGATGCATTTCAGATCCTTTATGATGAATTTCAGATTCCTGTTCACCTCAAACTTCTTCAAAAATAATATTATTTTTTTTTCTACGGTCCTTTTATTACATGTCTTTGCAGCCTTGGCTTTCCAGGGAAAAACATTGCGTGGTCATTGCTGTTTACCTGACTCCATGTGTGCAACTGTAATTTTAATGTCTCTTTTTCCAAACCATTTGTACACAAAATCATTCCATGAATGGCTGCCTTATAATTTTTCCACTTTAATTGTGAACTGTTAAAATAATGTTGCCGTTTTCAATTTGTTTTATTATATTAAATTTTTACTAGGTGCAGTGTTTCGGAGTGGCTTGTCATTTACTGCATGGGGTTTTGTGACAGCTCCAACAAAGAGAAATGACGGTCTTAAATGGGATGCAAGTGGTGCAGACAGTACATCTTATTTTTGTATAAGTGTGTTTGCTGCTTTTCTTCATAATGTCTGAGCACCTCCTGGAAACCTAACGTGTGAAACTGTATGTTGGGAGGCAGTCTAGCAGGTTGATTTAGACATGGGTATGAATGGGTTTAGAGGTATAAATACAGACTTGATTTGACAACTCTGCTTGAGAGGGGCATTTGACAACTTCAGTCTCCCACAGAGCATGTGGAAGTTGTCATTGCCCTGAAGCTATTTCTGAAGCCCACCCCACCCCCAGGGACATCTCAGACCTCTTTGGAGGGCCATAAGGAGATGGTTGGCTCAGGATTGCTCCAGGCCATTGGTAAAAGGCTGGAGGACACCTTGGGGCTGAAGAAAATTGAGAGCACAGGATCGAGTGAAAACAATCTTGGCCCCAAAACCAAAATGCAAACACTAAGTCCCTCTATTCCTTTTGGAGACTTTGTGACAAAGTAGCCTTTCCCATACATATGGACCTCTGTGATTTGGATTAAAAGTCAATTTTAAATATGCATACAAAGATGTGAAGAAAACCCTAGCCTGCTTTTTGTTCCTGTGTTATAGGGGAAAACTGCCAGTGAAATCTTTCTTGCCCTTATGCATTTTTTTTCCCTCCCGTCTTGCTGTTTTCAGGCACTGAGTCACGGCTCAGCTTTCCGTGTGACTGCCCCATGATCCTGCTGCTTACCTGTTCACAGCTCTTTGCTATTGCTCTGTCCTCACTTCTGACACGGTTTTTCTGGAAGGCAGCTGACCTTCTTCCTGCGGTGTACAATGAGATGAAAGCCTGCTTTAAGCAATAGCTACTGTAGTTTTCTCTCTAATGCTAGTTGTGGTGTAACTGAGAGTGGATTGTGTTCTTGCTGTGAAGAAAAATTGTCTTCTTAGGCTCCTGAATTTCTCTGGAAGGGTTTTATTTGCCTCTGACGTAATTTTGAGTTACAAAGGATAGTTGGAAATTAAATTTTAGTAGTGGTTTCTAAGAGGTGCTCAGGCAGGGGATATGAGGAGAGCTTTGAAAAATCATTCTGGTTTGTTACCTGAGGAAAAACTTGCAGGATAGTAATTTTTTTTCCCTATAGGACACTTTGGGTCATATTTTTAGGGTTTGCACATTTTATTAAGAGTCTCAAAAAAATCCAGTGAGTTGCACATTGTGTGCTGTGATTGTAAAAGAGGCAAAGTTTTCTTATAAAACCCTGAGTTTCTTTTTTTTTAAAGATGCAACTTTAAAAAGAATGGCCGCAGTTAGACAACTGTGACTAAATGTTACTGTACCAAACTTGGTTGGGACTAGATTTAACCTTTTAAAACACACGGAGGGCACAAATAAAGGAAGAAATTGAAGGGACAAATGCTGTTGTCTCTTGCAAAAGCGTGTCCTGTTGTGTGTATGCTTTTAGGGGTTTGTAGAAGAAAGTTAGTACCACTGCAGCATCCTATGGCTACTGCCAGGATTTAGGGCAAGGAAGAGTTGAGATCCTTGGAATAACTAGGAAGTTGGCTCCCTGTCGCAAGGCGGTCCCTAAGGAAACACATGCGTAGGTTTTTCAGATGTGTACCTAGATCTGAGGGGTTTGGCAAGTAAGTGGTCTGAAACTCTGTCGCTTGACCCTAGGTGGTTGTCGGCTGGAGCAATTCAGGTGATGTTAATGGTTTAAAGCAGTCTTAGAGAGTGAGGCAACCCCTTAAGCAGCTTGCAGATAGGTAATTAAGGACTTGCCTTCACCTCCCTGGTACAGGGATGGGACCTGGCAGTGTTGCAAGCTCTTTAGCACAAGGTGGGAAGGCACTAATGGAATGCAGTCTGGAGCACTGCTTGCAGAGTGGTGGAGGCTGGAAGGCACCTCTGGAGGTCATCTGGTCCAGTAACCCCCCTGCTCAAGCAGGGCTGCCAAGAGTCAGTTGCCAAGGACCATGTCCAGATGGGTTTTGAGGATCTCCAAGGAGGGAGACTCCACAACCTCTCTGGGCAACCTGTGCCAGTGCTCAGTAATGCTCACAGTAAAAAAGTGTTCAGAGGGAGTTGCCTGTGTTCCAGTGTGTGCCCCTTGCCTCTTGTCCTGTCACTGGGCATCACTGACAAAAGCCTGGCTCCATCCTCTTTGCACTCTTTCAGGTATTTGTATACATTGATGAGATCCCTGCTATAGCAGCCAACTTGACACAGTTTATACGTATTCTTGCTCCCTATACTCTCCAGCCGCCCTGTTAAGAGGATTAGTTTTAGACATGTATTTTCAGAAAAGAGAAAGGGGAATGATGCTGTTGTAGGATGTGTGATGTATTCATTCCCAAACTTCATGCATCCATTTACGAGATACCCTTGATGGAAATGATTTTTAAGCAATTCATTATGTTTTTCTCCTGCAGTTGCTATCTACAGACTTAACCAAGACCCTGTCACTTTAACAGTTAGTGTTTTAGCTATTTCACTTGAGCAATAAGCAATCTCAGCAAATTGCTTACTTTTGATTTTTCTGGTAGCTCACAGGACTTGTGCGGTCAGGAAAAAGTGTAATCTCTTTATACTGGCTTAATCACCACATTAATGTACAGTCAGTAGGAGAACTGAATCAAATGACACTGTTGCTCTTATAGTTAGCACAGGCAGATGTAAGGCAGCAAGGATGGGCAGGCAGTATTTTGCCAGGTAGGCTTTTGGGTTTTGGGCAAGTAGAATTCAGTTTTAATGGTGAAGCATTATGCAGTATATTAGCATTCTTTTGGTGTGTTTAATAAAAATGTCGCCTCGGTAACTGGAGACTTAACCACTGCAGTCTGTTGTAAATCCTGTTGGAGATGTGAGGAAGTGCTTTTGGTCCATTTATGTTACAAGAGTTACCACTAAAAAATATTGAGGAGCTGTGGTGTTGCAGGCTTCCTGATGATGGCTGTAGAGTGTTCCTTCATTTGCTAAGGAAAAAACTTCATCAGCACTTTTATCAGAGACTCATTAGGGATGAGCACAGCAGCAAGAAGAAGATGAGCTGTCGTCTATTGTTCCAGCTTACAAATTAAGCCATTCTTCTACTGATATGTGCAAGCCTTATCCAAATACCCCTGCAGGCAGAATTGCACAACATTCCACCCTCCTTATCACAGCACTTCTCCCTCTTGTCTGAGATGTCCAGAGATTAACAAACCCTTATGGTGGATCGGGAGTTAAGAAAAATGCCTTGCTCAGAAAACTTGTAGAACTAATTAAAAGTAAACTGTATCATGCTGACTGACACCAAAGCTATACAGTATTTAGAAAATCTAAAAGCAGAGGGGAAATTGTTACAAAGGGGAAAATGCTTGTTCTGTATCTGTATGCCCGTCCGGTGTCTGAAGTGGTAATTACTTTGATATATGATCATAGTTACGTTGGAGTCTGTGGAAGTTAATGGTCTTCTGCTGTCTGAAGAAACACTTTAAAT
The DNA here is from genome assembly GCF_000690535.1 of Cariama cristata. Lineage (NCBI taxonomy): Eukaryota > Metazoa > Chordata > Aves > Cariamiformes > Cariamidae > Cariama > Cariama cristata. Next base: position 27,224 of record NW_009596496.1, read on the forward strand.
GAGATAATCGTGGTTATACTGGGCTGAAGAGGGCTGCTAAAAATCCTGCTTACAAGCCTTGTACTAATCTGAATGACTCTTACTGTAACACCTCTTAGTCCAGCTTTTCTTGCTTGCCTCCAGAGGGTGAAGCTATAAGTAGAATGAGTCACGTTTTAGAACTGCAATGGATTTCCCATGTTCTGTTTTCTCTTTTTGACAGAGAAACTGAGGGACAACTGAATCTTGAACAAACCTTTCTACTGCTGGTATCTGCTCGGTGCAGGTGCTTCCCATGAACCTGATCTAATGCACATGGAGAGCTCAGCAATGGTTCTGCTTGGGATTTTTTCTGTGCTTGTCCCTGCAGCCTGGGCTTCAGCAGTAGGAAAGAGGCCTCATCTACAAAAGCTGTGTGGCCACACGGCTCACAGGAGGGTAAAGGGAGATGGGGGAGGGAGGAGATGGCCCTCTTAGCCGGCTGTATTTTGTGGAAAGCAATGTTTTCGGTGTCCTTCCTTGCCAGGCAGTTTATCTTTCCTCTGGCTGATGGCTCTCCTCAATGTACAGGGTTTGCAGTAGAGTTGTCATGGTCTCCTGCTGTGATAGATGGCACCAGTAGATCTTTATTGCTCTGTATTTGAGAACGCAGATAGGAAGGATGCAAGAAGTATGTTTTGCTCCTGTCCTGTGTATGCGGCCAGCACCAGCCCTGACCTTGCAGTGATAGTCTGTGAGCAGGACCAGGAAAGAGAGAGGAACTCGGTGTGGAGGCTGCTGCAGATTAGAGCTGAGGGGTATAGCAGAATGTATAGGTGAAGAGTGTGAAGAACATCCGTGTTATGGTCCCTGCAGTTTCCACTCCTGAATGAAGTCCTAATTGTAGTGTCCTTAGCTTTTTAAGGCTTTGCCTTTAAAGATCATCATAATAATGGTAGGGGTAAAGGGAACATTGAATGTATATGCGAGAGCAATTATGGTGTCTGTGTGTGTGTGCTGGGCATTTTGTGGGCTTTAGATTAAATAAAAACATAGTTTAGCTAATCCTGTTTTCTGGATATGTATTTATTGTTTAAAAATTAAGTCTATGACTTCGACCAGAGGGAACAAAGTGGGTAGAAAGTAGCAGACTGCAATCAATACCTAAACTTTCACGGTTGAGAAACACCTTGTAGAAAGTAGTCCTGCTCCTTAACCCTGTTTTAGAAACTTGGAGTGAGAGTTTAGATCTACTGATGTGTGTTGAAACAGCTAGGGATTGTGCTTCTCCAGAGTGGGCAGCCATCAGCCCTGGATCTCATTAACTTCTTGCAGGACTATTTTGTCAGATCTTGGAAGTGTTAATCCTCCTCTAGTTGTTTGCCTGTGTTAATATGTAGAGGTATTACATTTTTCCCCCTCCATTATTCTGCCAAGGAAACTCTAACAAATCCTTCTCTTTCGCAGGATTTTTTTGGCTGGCCATTGTACCCAAACTACTGCATGAGTATATATATTCTTATGATGTTCTGGACTTAGTACCAGTGTCATAGGTGAGGAACTGTGGCTGAGAGAAAGCAAGTTACATGCTTAAGTCAGGTAGGGACACTGCCAGGGCTGGAAATGAAGCCCCAGAGTACTGAACTCTGCTTCCATGCCCTCGTTACAAAGGCAACACTTTTTCTGTGCTCAAAATTAACAGGACTGATTAATCTTCTGAAGGAAGCTTTTTCAAATGTAGCTGACCACTCTGATGTATTCTAAAGTCCCTAAAAAACGCCTGTTTAGCAGAAACCGCTTTTTTTTTAAAGAAAAAAAAACAAACCAGTGTGAATGAATCTTCTTCCAGAAGAGATCTCTTAGCAGGATCAAAAAACAAAGAAATAAATTATCTCCTTTAGATGCTGAGAGAAATGGTCATTGACTGTGGTGTCAGTCCCTGAGCAAGCCACCCCCCAAAAACCAGGCTGTGAGTGCTTACTGTCCACCAGGCTATTGGGCTGGCTGCTGGCTGTCAAATCCCTTTGCTTCAGTAAACTGACATCTTGTTTTCTGTCCTCCTGTAAGTCTCCTGAAGTGGCCCTATGTCCACAGCTAATAGTTTGATTAATATGACTCATGAGACACCCTGCATGGATCTGGGTGGGCTTGAAGGGCCGGGACTGGTGGAGGGCTTCATCTGGAACAGGGCACTGAGCCTACGTGATTCTCATCAAGGGATGATGTCAGATGGAGTTATACGTCTACAAGGATGATGTCAGATGAGGTTATATATCTACAAAGGCTCTTCACTTTAATGCCTGTTTGCTGAATAACTCTTCTTTGAGCTCTGCAGGACAGCTCTGACTTTGCATATGACACTAAAAATTTAATCATATATGAAAGAAACATAATCTGTCAATGCATCGCACTAGAGATGGATTGATGGCAGTTGCTTTTGTTCTATTTAAAATAGCCTCCGCACACAACTGTACGTCTGGAAAATTGGAGCATCATTTTGGTAGGTACGTGTGACATTTTATCTTTGCAAGAATGATATATCATAAATGAAACCTGAGCTGGACTTTCTTTTTATTCCTCCACATTGTTCCAGGTACCTGCTAATACCTCCCATAATTGCTAATGGTTCTGTGGGTTGAAAATGGCTACAGAGCCTATCAGAAGCTGTAAGAGGACAGGGAATCCATGCTGGAAGGCAAGATCTGAATCTTTCCAACTCTGCGGCAGCTCTGATCCAATTCTCAACTTCCTGGCCTCAGACCAAGGATTAGTTTGTTCTTTTTTTTGCATAAAGTACTATTGTAAGACTGCCCAGAACATAAACGTATAACTTTTCACTAAAAAAAAAAATCCTCCTCCTCAGCTGCAGTTAGCCAGTATGTGTATCCTTAAACTGAAAGGGAGCATCTTCCAGCTGGAGGGTGGCCTGTGATGATGGAGTGTTATTCTGTACTAGCTTGTACTGCTCTCTGCTTGAAGGTTTATTTGAGCAAAATTTTACTGGCTTGATGTGTAGGAAAAGTAGGGACAACATACTACCAAAATAATTCCTGTATCAGTACAACTTGTCTCTCTGCAGGAAGGTTTTCTGAGTAAAACTCCAGTGTTTTCTCTCTGGGATGTGTTTCCCTTAGGAGCCATCAAGAATGAAATATCCATCGAAAATCTTTTAGTTACTATTTTGGAACAGAAATGTTTCAGACAAAGCAGATGAGCCTAATCTGTATCCCTGGAAGGTATGGCCCCCTCAGGTTGCCGTGTGTGTAACGGATCCAACCAAGCAATGGCTTTTCGCCTCTGCTGCTCTCGTGAGGCAATTCCACAACCCCCTGCCTGTGACAGTTACACGTCTTCTCGCTTACTCATGGCAATTTAGGCCAATGTGTTTTATTGCGAGCATCAGCCTTTACCAATACGTTAAGAGGGGAAGGAGTGCCTGAAACTAGACAGCAGTCAAATTTTCCCCTTCACTGTCATTTAAACAAGTGAAGTCCTTTCAGTCTCTTATCATACTATGGGTTAGCTATACCTGTGATCATCCCTCGAGTCCTTTTCTGCATCTCTTTAAGGACATAGAATCTGTTTGGCCAGAACTGTACAGGAGGGATCGTGTTTGGGTCTGGTACAAGGGCTTATGTCTGCCTTCACTTCGAATGCAGACCATGACTGCAGTTTTCTTTTTGCACTGGTGTCACACAATTGTCCTGCTAAGGTCTTGTATACTCAGGTCTCCCTCCTCTGCTCTTATTAAATGATGAGCTCCCTGATTAAATACAAATTTATTGTCTCTGTATAAATGTCTATGTGCTTTTGGGCTGTTAGGTTTCATCAAGAGCTTAGAGCAAAACCAAGTCTACTTGTGCTTTCCTAAGGTTGTCTGTCCCCTGGAATTTGGAGAAGGCACTTCTGCAGGACCCAGCTCTCCCTGCTTACGCTGTGATGGTCGCTTTTCTCCTGGCTGGGTTTTATGACACTGTTCTCTTGATCTTCTTTCTGGTCAGCTGAAGTTAGTTTTGCATCTGACAGAAGTAACATTGAAGAACCTTTAAGCTGGCTCTTATGCCGTTACCTTCTGTTTGTGAGAGGCAAGTTGCTTAGACCTGTTGTGTTGCTCTCCCACTCTTTCTTTCAGACAGGCCCCTGATTTATTTAGATTAGTACACACATAAAAGAAACGTTAACGTAACCACTGTTATTACAAATTACTTTGTCCAGACACCAGCCATTACAAAATTTACCCCGCTGCTATTTACTGCCCTAGTGCTGCTGGCTCCTGCCCATGTTTAACTCTTGGTCACTTGACAAAAGAATTTCCCTCCCAGAGTGCCCACTCTAAAGAATTTGCTGTGACTACTCAGTGCCTTGCTTGTCCTAGAAGTCTCCAGAGGAAACAGTATCTCAGTTTTTTGATGTTTGAAGCTAGAGACCTCTTTTTCTCTCTCAGTCAGTGCAAGATAAAAGTAAGTAAAGAAGTAAAGGATAAAAATCTGCTTTTCCTCACTGCAGGTCACTGCTATCAGATCTTTGCATCGCCTGTGCAGTACAATGGCAGGGGCACTGGATCATCCTTACACAGGAGCTCTGTAGCTTTTCACTGCGCATTTATAAATTAAGGTGATGCTGTTGGGTCCAGAAACCTTTTTACCCTTTGGCAACATAATTCCAGGGAAACTTTTCCCTCTTCTGCTTATGAGTAGTATTTTCTTCTCAGTGCAGTGTGTGGAAAGGTCATTACAGCATTAATGCTTCTCTCCTGCAATGCAGTGTTGCATTCAAGAGTTGGGGCTGCTCTGCCCTGTTCTCCACCCTCTCCCTAATGTCACTCTGAGATGGGCTTCGATGCTGCTTGGGACAGGTCCTGCCTGGGATCAAAAGGCCGGTCAAAGCCAGGGTCAGGGAAAATAACAAAGCATTGAGTTTGCTGTCTGACTCATCTAGTGATCAATAGTGACTTTTATCAGGGACCTGCACCTATAATTTCTCTAATACTAAATGTGGTCTGTGAGCTCGAGACGGGCTGTCTGCGTTTCCCCTATTTAAGATGCTTTGCAAGTGCCTGTGACCATATAAAGCTACGTGAGCCTGTGCCCAGTGCTGTGATCTAGCCTATGACATGTCCCAGGTTTCTAATCTCCGGGAATGAGAAAGGACCATGTGTCTGCAGTGTGTCACTTCCGAATAACTGCATTGGGAAGGGATGATGTTTAGCAATTGTAGCATCAGAAGCGATACACATAGGATGGCACAGGTTAAAACAGGAGCAGATGCCTCCCAGCATGTATGTGTCTGTATTGGTTATATGATACCCTCAAACTCCAGATGCTTTACCAGGCACAATGCAGGCACTTCTCCCCAAAATCCTAATCCTTCCGGGAAGGCAGGAGGCAGGAGAGAACAATATGATGCTAATGTGCTTTCCTGTGGGCATTACAAAAGATGGGTTCTTTTGGAGGACTGCGTTTGTATCTCTGCAGGGAGGGAGGGTTTCGAGAGAGGAACAAGGACGTAAGGAACCAGAATAAAAAGCTTGTTGTGGGAGTACTAAACAGAAGATGGAGACTCACTTGAGCTGAGTCACGTATTCTTAAGTCGCTGTGCTGTGGCCAAGAAGGAGCTGGTACCTAAGAGGCAGGGCAGCGGCTGTGCTTGCCGTATCTCCAAGATGCAGAAAGGCACGGAGGCAGGCAGAATTTTGTGCTCCAACTTTGATCAGCAATGGCCCTTTAAGGCTGCGCAAGGCGTGCAGTGTGGATACTGCCCAGTCCAAACCCAGCACCCACGTGAACTGTACCCGGGTGGGCAGTGCCAGGCTGGCACAGAAAAAGCCTCCCGATGTAAGAGGGAATCTGACTGAACTTGCAGGCTCCCACCAGCTCTGCTCCCCTTTTCTTTGGGACAAATGAGAAGAACCTGTCTCCAAGCACAAGATTTTGGGGGTATGTGTCAGAGTAAGAGATGCCTGACAGTAAAACATCCGTCTTGCCCTGATTTCTGCCTGGGGTGCTGCAATGTCGAGTGAAATAACCTTCCAAGCTGGCTCTGGTGCAGAGGTATTTTGGCTTATGTTATTGCTGGGAGCTTTCTCTCTGATGAGCTCTTTCTGCCTCTCTCTGTTCCTGGTCTCTGGCTCTCTTCACTCTTTTTTTTCCTTGGGCTGAGATGTGTGCTGTCTGTAATGTATCAGGAAGTAATACGCAACTCTCATTATCTGTGCATCAGGGAGAGAATTATTGACTGAGTGCTGAGCAGTCAAGTTATTGATTCAAACCATAGCCCAGTCTCTCCGTCTGCCGCTTAGAGTGGCTGGTTACGTCCTTCTGGTTCATTGCATTTAATCGGATTCCCTCAGCTGCCGCGCGGAGGGGGAGAGTTAGAACCAGATCCATCTACAATGTTTGCTTCAAAATCCAGTTCCGTGTCCCCTTCTCCGTCCATGGAGCAGGCAGATTCAGATGCTCTGGACATCAGCACCAAAGTGCAGCTGTACGGCGTGCTCTGGAAGAGACCTTTCGGGAGGCAGTCAGCCAAATGGTCCAGGAGGTAAGTCACAGTTGCTGAGGGATGCTCAGGTGATATACAAAGCCTAAGGGTGCTGGGCTAAGTTAGAGCCTGAGTGTTTGGCTTTTCAAGTGCAGCTAGCTAGGCGGAGACTAAGGGTGAAACTTTGGGCATAGCTTCTGTGCTGTTCTGAGTCTGCTTTACACACATGGCATCTCATAGTGCTTCTTTATCCACCCAGCCCCTGTGCTACGTGCACATCAGGGTGGGAACAGGGACTAGCTGCCTCCTCTGGGTGATTATCCTATGATCATTTCATAAAAGAGGAAGAGTCAGCTCATATATTTTGCCCCCAAACTTTTTGACTTGGTTCATTAGCACTTGTGAAAGCTCTCTGAGTCCTTGGGCTGTGAGATGGCTAGGCTGAACTGAGGGTGCATGTGGGACTGTGTGTGTGTGTGGTCTGCAGGGGTCTGTGGGCCAGCAACAGTACTGCTGTGCTGCGTGACGGTGATGGCACGCTTGGAACAGCAAATGCAGACACTTCCCTGGGGAGGAGGGGGCTCTGAATTCTCTCCCATCTAATGCTAGCGAGTTGTAAGCTGCTGTGTGTTGTGTATCAGCAGCCAGGAAGTTTAGACCTGGAAAGCATTTGCTATAACCTTTTACCAAGGATGGAAGTATGTTCTATAATACAGAAGTGATGGGTCAGCTTGAGGTTTAAAGTTGGTGTAGTTTCTTCATGCGAATCGCTGAATCTCCCAGGAGCGTTTTCTGCTGGTTGTCAAATGATGAGACACGACTGTTTATGGATGGGTACTCGCACAGAAACATGGTACAGCTCTTTCTCGTTGCTCACCGGGGGTAGGTGATCCAATGGATTAAGACTTCCAGCATTCCTGGATGGCTGATTAATGTCACTGCTGATAGATGTCGTTGGCAAATGATTCGGTTAGAAGACTAGTGGCCGAGAAACTTGCATTTTCACCCTACAACTGACAGCTATGTTTTGTGACCCAGGATTTGTTGTCGTGATCTGTTAAAGAAAGATAGTAGTGCTCACCTGCCTTTAGTATTTCGATATCTGCAGATGAAAAAGTCTGCCAGAAAAGCAAAGTAATGTTGTTTTCTCCCCTACCCCTCGCCTTTCCACTGGGGAAAGGCACAAATGAGTCATTAACAAAAGGCAGCACAAGAAGCCTGAGCTACCTCTGGAGCTCAAAGGCAGTTTTGTAGTCTTTGTAGCATGGTGTGTCTCAAGGCTTTTCGGAAGAATAAATTAACCTGCATGTAAGCAATGTCTGTCGGCTACCTCTGGTACTTACATTTTGTGGGTACCTTTTTTGCTGTGGTCTGCAATGTAGCCACAACACATCAAATCCATTTCTAAACCCAGCTTTCTCATTTTAGTCTGTGTAATAACCACAGTGCTGTCCGGTCTAAACCTGTGAAGATGGCATGGGCTGAAAAATAGATAAATGTTGCTTGGGAAGCAACTTTGTGCTTGTAGCCATCTTTGACATGTGTCCAGGTTTTATTCTATACTTCCTCCCCTTCTCCCCGCCCCAAAAACAATGGCCGTTTTTCACCCAGGAGAGAATTGGTGCTGTTGCTCCCTACTCAGCTCCCAAACATTGATATTTAAATGAATTATGTCTGGAAACTAATATGACTGTGTTACAGAAAAGAAGTGGACAGAATAATGGAGGGGACGGTAATTTGCCATGGAGGAGGCATTCTGAAAAGGCTTTCTTCTTCCTAATCAAAATTTCTTGCAGGCAAACGGCCCATCTCTGCTCGCTCTGTCATTATTTATTTAGTGCTGTTCTATTCCTAGAAGTCACCCCCATCTTCAGCAAGTAGTAAATATTTTAGTGACAGGAGGTGGGAAGAGATGGGGAGGTGACTGTGGGGCAGGGATGATGTGGGAGGTTAGCTGCAAGCACAGCAGCTGAGAATCCTGGGGGACCAGAGACAGGTCAGTGCGAGATGAACACAGGGAGCCTGTAGGGTTTGGAAGGAAGGGGGGGTTTTGAGTAAAAAGACTGGAACAGGAGGAATGATAAGATTTTTTTTTTAATCACAGAAGAGAATTGCCTTAAAGTAAAAAAATCTTGCATGTTGTTATAAGTTAGCAGTCATGGGGGGATAAGTAGCAATTCATCCATTCTCCTCACCTAACCCCTATGTCCAGCAAGGCACAGCTGGTCAAGTGCATTGTTTTATGAAAAGGAGAAGAGACATTTCCCACTGCAGTTAAATTAAGAGAAAAAATTGACTATTGCTAGATACAGTTGAGGATCTGATCTCTGAGCAAGGTAGATTTTGTCCTGAAATCTTGGATTACTTTTTATCTGTTTGGTATTACAGGTATTACAGTACCTTTGCTATGAAGTAATTTTGCACTGGACAATAGTGCTACTCCCTGTCCCGAGGAAAGTCTTTCCAAGCTAGGGGACATAAACCAGGATGTAACGGGAGGATTGAACACATCACACCATCAGCCATGCAGATGGGTGTGCCTGGCTGTTAAGAGATGCATGATACTTACTGACTTGATCCCATTCATTTGGCTGTAGCATCAGTGCTGCTGGAGACACTGAGGAGAAAAGCAAGTGTTTAAGGGAAGGATGGAGGCTGACTGGATAATGGATCAAGGAAAAAAGTCCAGGCATGGTGTCCAGTGCTTTGGTGATTGAAATCCCAGGTCTGAGGATTTTGCAGCAGTTGAGGATATGCAGGGAGGGATAGCAGAGCCTTGTTTTAGTCCGGGCTGGCATCCAATGGCACCTGTGAGGACAGCAAGACTTGACACGAGGCACTTGTGTCTTTCAGTCCTTTCCCCTGCCCACACAGTGGTCTGTCCTGCAGCCTAAGCATTTCTGTGCTGCCTCAGGTACTGACCGAGAGCGGGCTGGGTGCTTCTGGCACTGGATCAACGTGGCTGTGTTTATCTGCCAGGGCTGACATCTGAGCATGCTGCCTTTCAGAGCTTTATTCTGAAATGCCATTAGCAGCATCCTAGCTCCTGTCTCTCCAAGAGAAGAAGTTCTATTCCTAATGTGAATTTTCTTTCCTTGTAAAGTAATATCCTTCCAAGAGGGATGCAACCATCTTCTGAGTTTACTGGTGCTTTTGACCAGTCTAAGCTTTGGTTTGCTGCTAGAGTGGCTTTGGAAAGTCATATTCGCAGCCCTTGACTTATGGTCCTCCTCTTCCCACCAAACTGCACCCCATTCTTCCTTCCAGTTAACAATAAACAGTTTAATCTCTTCCCTACTACAAAAGTTGTACTAGTAGTGGCACCAGCCTGGCATGGAGTCTGGAATGAAATGCACAAGGTATGTACCTGCCCTGGATGTGGCACGAATGGTGTGCTGTAGCTTTGCAGGCAAGAGGTGACCCATCCTTCTCTCCTGTGAATAATCCCAGCCCCATATAGAAACGTCAGGCTCTAAACTGACTGTCACTGTTCAGATGTGAGACTTCGGGGCTAAGGAGGACAGTTCCAGGACGGCATCTGCTCAGTGGTCAACCAGAGTCAGAAAAGCAAGGTGGAACATGATGAATTGAAAAAGGTAGAGAAAAAAAACCCACAAAATATGCTTATGCCTCTGAGTAAATCCGTCAGAGATGCCAGGTTGCTGCTGGAAGAAAGGAAACACAGCACAGTTAGAAGAGGAAATTTTACCTTCTCTTGGACCTGGCTGTCGCACTGCAAAGCATGCACATACCCTTGTTTTCCAGCAGAGTGGCTACCAACAGTCACTGGATGTGGTCACAAGACAGATGGAAAGGATCACTGTGTAGGACTGGTTTCTGCTCTAAAAAACCTAGAAAGCATGCCGCTGCAGGGCAGTGCGTGTGTGTACAGCACAGGGCAGAGGAGCTGTCGAGGCAGCGGGGCTGTGAGTCAAGCAGACCGTGTGCTTCCCTCTCATCCTTGTAAACTTCCCACTTGGCTGGTTGCTGTCAGGAAGCATCCACCTCTTCCCGCTCCCTGCTGGGCTCTGCTCCAGCTGCCAGGCGCCAGGGCAGGAGGCAGGCAGGAAAGCCTTGGAGCTGTCAGGAGGGGAAGAGTGAGGGACGGGTACTGCGGTCTCTGAGCTGATGTGCTGATAAAGATCATTTGCCCATCGTTTTCCTGAGCCTGTCCCCAAGGAGAGAGAACTGGGCTGATCTAGTAAGTGGGATTTGCTGCATGTGCTCCTGGACTGGTGCCCAGAAAACCACCATTGGAAGGAAGGACCAGTAAGACTGCTGCAGTTTTATAATGTAAATACTTAACGTGAGCCATTGGCACTTCAAAAACTTTTACAAAGATTAGCTATATAATCTCATTAGCCCTCTGTGAGACAAAGAAAGCACTTCATCCCCAGAGATCAGGTATCTCTGCTTGGCCAGTATAGAGCTGTTCTGTCTAATCCTGGCAGATCACATCTCTGGTTTTACATCCAAGTCGCTCAGATTGTTACGGTTCCTCTGCTCTTCCAGTTTAATTACACTGCAGTTTCAGTGGGGTTTTTTTAGTGTGGGATCCAGCAACAGAGGATGGGTGACCCAAAGGAGTTGACCATGTGTGAATGGCTCTTGTGTCACTTGTGCTGCATGTGGAGTGTGCGTGGTTGTACCAGGTTTTCGCACCTCTCACCTTTGCTGCTGCTCTCCAGGCTTTTTGAATGATGCTCTATTTTTAAATCCCTTATTTTTTGGTTTCTTGTTTGTATTGAAAGTCTTCCTCTCTCTTTCCAGCACTCCCTTTTTCTTCTGCTGGCACATCTGTGCCTAATTCAGATATGTCCTCAGTGTCTCCAGCCCCCCAGTCCTAACTGGGTGTCTCCCCCCCATTCTCCCTTGGCCATCTTTTCCCTTTCTGCCCTTTACTCACCTGGCTGCTGCTTCAGCCCTCAAGTTGCTTTTGAGTGTTGTAACTCTTTCTCTTCTACTCCTTCACTTCATCCCTCTTTCCATTGTGCTGCACCAGTTATCCTTGTATTGTTCTATGGAGGCTTTGTCCTGAAAGTGGTGATCTTGGTTGCTTAGGTGTTATCTTCCAGGCAAGGATAGATGAGGAAATATGATCTGAGCATAAATACGTTATGTCCATCAGCTAACCGCATTTTCAATGTTTTTCCTTCATTAATTGCTGTGGGGGTTTGTTGTTATTATTTTTTAAACTCTTACTTTGTACGTTTTCATTCCAAATCCCCACAGATTCTCTCCACATCTGTGAGGTCAGGGATCCAAAAGTTCATTAATCTGCCAGAAGCACATCAGTTCTGAGGGATCTGTGCTATACTGTGTTCTTGTTTTGGTTTGCACTGGAGCATAATCTATAATATGGGGATTATCAGGAGCACTGAGCAGACAAAAAGTATGTAACAAACTAAAGCCTGGCTCTAACTGGCGGATGATATTTAGATTAAAAATCACACGTTGTTAAAGATCAGTATTTTTACCTGTCTTGCAAATGTTTCTCAAGGTTGTTCAGACTGAAAAGACTGTTGAAAGCAATGAATAGACTTTCTCCATTTCATGTGGTGTGTTCTTTTTTATTCCTTAGTTTCATATTTGTGCCCACAATATCTGATTCACTCTGACACACTGGAACAACCACAGGCCATTGGCCAGGCAGGATTTTTCTTTAGAGGTAATGTCCCTCTCAAAAATCAAGTCCTCATTGAACTAAGCATTAGAGACATAAAGTGAAGATGCAGCTACTCATGAGAAAACTTTCTTATAGAGTTAATGACAAGAAGTGGGAGGAAAAATGAAACAGGAAGGCACAAGGTTGCGGCTCATAGAAGTGATGTGGACAGGAGGAACCAGAAACAAGCCCTGTCTGCTCTGTGGAGGCCTCTCTGATACCTGCCTTGGCCAGGGTCAGCTCTGAGCCTGCTGCAGGGGTCGTGGCTGCCTTTGCCATTAATGCAAATATATCTGAAAACACCAGTCCTTGTTTCACGCAGAGGCGAGACCTTGATGAATCTACTCTATCGATAATGTGTCCCACAGACATGTGCCTAATGCATCTGCTAAATGGATCAGCGTCTCAAAGTTGTGTGAGCAGTTCAGCCCCTCACCTTCTTTGGGATGCTCCTTCCCATCCCTGCCTACTGTCATGAGAAAACTGTTCTGGTCCCTGATCTGTGACACTAGCAAGAGATTTAGGATGGTGATTCCCATCCCAAGGAAAGCAAGTTGTGCCCCATGGACAGTCCATCTCCCTGTCCATCTTAGTCACCTGTTACTGAGACAGTATGGACAGGACAGCCACCAAAGGTGGGGTCACACGTTGCTTTCCCCGCTGAGGGGACGTTCGATGCAGCTCCTCTGGGAGGTGTGCTGGGGCACGAGCTCAGGCTGGAAATGAGATTGTCCTCTGGGTGGAAGGTGAATCGTAATTGCTCCTGCTCGGATAACTTGCTGGACAGGCTGCACTGTGAACGAGCATCTTCTTGGTCTCTTCCAACTAAATGAGCTCGGTGCAGAAGTGTGATGTTTGCACTGAGTCGTGCTGTTCTGCTTAGAGAGATTTCGCCACGCTGTGGTCAGGAACAAGAGGTGAGGTTAGGCAGTCAACCGCAATGTTCCCAGAGTATCAAATCAGAAGACAGTGTCCTGCTGAGGAAGCAAGCTGGCTTCTTCTCCCCACCTCTGATGGCAACATGAATAAGTATCGATGAGTGGGCAAGGAGAAGAAAAAATTTTGGACACAATAATTGCTGCTGGTGTTTGTACATTCTGAAGATTTCTGGATGTAAATATGCACATGTTAAATGACTATCACTTTTAAACATTTTGGAGCAGGCGCACAGTAGGTCCAGAGCTCGACCTTGCTGCAGAAATTCAGAAGGTTAGCTTTGTTCTGTGTTTTTTGGTCCCTTCGTGAGCCCATGGCTTGTGTTTCCATGGCATGTGGCAATTTCATCTGTGTTGCCAGAGCTACAGCAGAAAAGAAAGAGGCAGGAGCTGGTGGAAGTTGTAAAGCTTTGTCCTGAGTATAATAATGATAACTATTATTAAGAATATATTATAGTGATCTATATTATTTTATTATTACGGTAATTGTCCACCAGCTTCGACTTCTTTCTTTAGCTTTAGGAACTAAACTGATACCAAGTGGCTGTGCTCGTCTGTGCTGGAGGCAGTGCTCGGCTCCGTTTGACAAGCCCTCTGCTTCAGGAGAGGACTGGGGTGGGATGGGCACGTGGAGGAATTAGAATTGCTGTTGTGGGTCAGACCTCTCGGCCTGTACCCCATCACCAATGGTGGCTTCAGAGGAAGGTACAGGGATCCCCAGGCTGCACAACTGGAAAGTGCTGCTCGGAGAAGTCTCTTCCTGATCCCTCTCAGCGGAGCCTTTCTGCCCAGAAGCAGGAGGGTTGCCTGGCGATGTTCTCATTATTCACAGAAATGCCTTATCCTTTCCAGACTCCTCATGAGCTCTTGTCCTCGGGACCACATGAAAGTGATTTACACAGCAGTGTTTTGTGCAGTGGAAAAAGGCATTCTTTATTAATTTTCAGCTTATTGCCTTTCACTTTCTTTCCAAATTCCTCTTTTCTCATATCAGAAAATAAGTACAGAACAGTGCTACATGTTTTCTTTGTCACTTATTCTTTTGAAACCTCTCTACTAAACTTGTTCTCATTTTTTCAGTTGCTCTTCAGCATTTTTGAGTGTGTTTTTAGACCAAATTTCAGCTAAGTCAGATATCTCGCCTATGTACCACTGCCTGCAGGGTAAATGCAACCTCAATTTTTGAAAAGAAGAGGGACTCTCCCAGGGGCATTTTGAACATCCAAATAAGCTAAAAGTGGCACTCCTTTAATCAAAATTTTGAGGCATGATCCAGTAAATTTGAGGCTTGATTTACAGAAGCTGTGATATTTTCTGGCTACTCTACGGTGTAAATCAGAGCATACCTAAGGCTAAGTGAGCAGAACAAGGCACATTTTAATGTGACATATAGGAGTCAAAAAAAAAAAAAACCAAAACCCTGATTTCCTTTGTATTTACAAAGGTCAATGACAGGAGGCTTTGCCAGGAGCTCTGCTTTAAAATATAGCTGAAATTTATTTCTGCTCCTGAGTGTTCTTGTGGCCAATCTTTTGCCTCGAGAGTCACTTGGGGATGCCAGCCTGTGACTCTCCCTGCCATATGACCCAGTGTTACAGTGGAAACACTTCACTTCTGGCTTATGCCGAGATGGGAGGAAAGAGGGTGGCAGGGAGCAGGTTGCAAAAATAAGCTTTTAGTTGCTCTTAGCCCATGTGAGAGAGAACCTTTAAAAAAGAGCAGCTCTCTTCCAATAGGTTGAATCCAACGCATGGGCTAGATAGAGTGTGCACAGGTCAAGGTGCCTCAAGGCTTTGGCTGTGCTCCTGTTCTGGGTGCAGACTGCCGTCCCGTTGCCCGGTGAGTGAATGGTGCCGTGGTTTGCCTTCAGCACTGGTGTGTGCATGCTGTGGCAAACTGCAAGCACAAGGCACTTGAACTTGGCACTTGGCGTTAAGCACTAGCTCTTGGCTATGGGCAGAAGTGAGGCACCTCACCTTAGGCTTAGATGAGAATAGTAAAGTCTTCTGCTCAGACAGCAGCTTTAGTTAGGTGGAGTTTTCTTGTGCTGTGAACCACGACTTCTGTTCTAGCAGAATTTATTTCCTTTCTCTGTCTTAAAGGTTCTTCATCATTAAGGAGAGTTTCCTGCTTTACTATGCTGAGAGCGAGAAGAAGAGTTTTGAAAGCAATAAATACTTCAATATCCACCCCAAGGTGAGCAGCGTTTGCATGGGAGAGGGGGTTGTTCTGTTTCTAGCTTCACCTGCCTCCGCGGGCCCAGCAAGTGAAGACGAGGTAAGTCACAAACTTCTCACAGATCCAGGGAAGCCTCAAAAAATGCAAGAATCATGTCAGTACCTCTTCAGGCTCCTTAATGATCAGCAGGTACATGACTACTTTTTTTTTTTTTTTTTTTTACCTGGTAGTAGACATATTCCCTTGTTTTCATGATCTCCTAGTCAACTAATCTTGTGGCTATGAGAATACTGTTGGCAAAGCCAGTGGTGGGGCTAACAGCTTTGGTTGATGGTTGTTCCTAACCCATACTTACACTCGTAGGCAGTCGCAGCCAGCCCCTGCTAACCCGTGTGCCCTCGGCCCCGACGAGCAGCCCCCATAGCTCTGCTGCCGGGAGCTCTTACAGGGGATGGACTCTGTGCTCTGGGTCTGCTTTTATCCTCTGTAATCACCGGAGGCTGATGAGGCACATGTGCTTCCAAAGGTGCTGATTTCACCCGGCCTGGTTAGGGCCAACCACCCATCCGTCCCCACACAGCACTTGTGGGGTGTTGACTTCCTGGTGGTGACTCTAATGGATGCACAACCTCTCTCATGGTACCACGATGTGAATTTGCAACGTTTGCCCTTGTTGGGACATCACCTCCTCCTTGATAAAAGAGCTCCCGCTTCCGTGTTCTAGCAAGCAGCCTTTCCTCCGAGCCGAATGCAGGAGAGCCATCTCTACCCCCTTTCAGAAACCACTTGGTGGCCTCCTGGGGGTGGTGGGAGTCCCTCTGCTTTTCAGGAACGGTGTGTATTGCCCGTCCTGGGATAGCTGAGGCAGGGCAGAGGCCCACGAGTGACCAAGGGTGGAAGTTCAGCTCCCAGTTAGTTAATAGTTATACTTGATTTTGCTGACTGATTGCAGTGCTCTGATTTATCCCCAGGGTGTCATACCCCTGGGAGGCTGCATCGTGGAGCCCAAAGAAGAGCCCAACATGCCTTATGCTATAAAGATCTCTCATGAAGACTTCCACGTAAGTAGGCTTCTTTTCTTAAAAAAAATCCAAACGCCACAGAACATTTTATTGCTGATGAGTAGAGCTGCGTTGCCAGTCTTTCCCACCCCACCGAGGTATGCCTACTCTTTCTGGGCAGGCTACCCTGAGAGAGAGGGTGGCACAGCATCCCAAGTCCCCTCAAGGCTTTGCTGCTGCTCCTGCTTTGACAACCAACACGGAAACTTGCTCTTCCTGAGAGCAGCTCTTATGATACTAGCAGACCAGTAGACATTCATGTTGCCCCATCATTTTCTTCTTACCATGACCGCTTGCCACGTGCATCTCTTTCCAATTTGTGGTAGACCTGGGACATATTTGCTCCCACGCGATGCCTCCCGCAGTGGGCTCTCCTCCCACCATAGCTATGCTAGCTGTCTCCAGTTCATGCGCAGAGAGCACAGAGGCACATGAGGCACCAGCCCCTCTAATCCAGGTTTTTTTCCCCTCCCCTCCCCTCTTCTAGGGTAACATTGTTCTAGCAGCCGAATCAGAGTTTGAGCAGGCTCAGTGGCTGGAGATGCTACAGGAGTCTGGAAAAGTGTAAGCTTCTTTCTATTCCTTCTTCTCTTTGATCTGCTCTGTAGATGTGTAAAGGATAAAGAGGAAGAAGCCTGATGACTACGGGGAAGCAAACAAGCTCCCCAAGACTAGTGAGACCTTCACCTCCCTCCTGGACCCATCCTTTCCCTAAACGAGACTGCTCTGAAACTGACACAAAGCTTCCCGCCTTGGTGTGCGGTGTGATACACAGTATGACTCTTTGCTGACAACCCCAGGCTGTCATCTGTCAAATGCTGATGTACCAAGGGGCATCTGCTGTCCCTCTCTCTCCCCTCAGAGGGGTGGGACCTGGGACTGAACGGGAGCTCTCCTGGTCTAGTTTGTGTGGAAAGCAAGGTCAGCGGGCTTGACAAAGATGGGGGTCAGAAAACCTCCCTGCACTGCAGATGTATGAATTTGGGGTGAGGTAAGAGCAGAATAGGCAAGGCACAAAGCCAGCGAGCAGCTGTCCATGTGGCTCTACACCCCGCTACTGAGCAGGGACCTCACCAGCCGGAGCAGTACCGGTCGTGCCAAGATGTCGGTAACAGCCCTGAGGCAATGGTGTGACCGTGGGGTGTGCATCCCTTCTGCCTACATCCTAGGGTGCTCAGGCCACGCAGCAGTAGGATTTGGCCTCTCAAGACAATTTAATTCTGAAATGCAGAGGCAGGCTAAATCCCAGGGAAGGAGGTGTTAGCAAAGCATTTCCAGCCCACTTACAGGGGTGAGAGGGTTTGATTGCTGTATGCGTACAATATTGAGTTCATAGTCTGCTGAGAATGCAGGAGACATTTGCAGTTTGTTGGCCGCCAGCTCTGTAATCCCTCAGCATCCAGAAGCCCGACAGTACAATGAGCAGCTGTCCTGCAAAGCCAGAGCAGGCTCTTTCTAAATCTCAGGAGATGCAGGAAGAGGTAACACTTAAAGGGGGATTTGACTTTTGCAACTCCGGTAGAAAGTCCCAGAGTCTGCAGAGCAGAGCCACCTCCTCAGCTATGAGGCTTGAAGCAATGAACACTTTGCTCTGCCCTTCCTGGCTGCGTTACAACGCGTGGATGTGGCCTCTTGTGACCGTAGGGACAAAAGCTGCTCTTTCAGGCAAGTTTAACTTGTAACACCAGTATGCGCATGCATGTGTGCATGGTAAAGGCAGTATCTCTGTTAATCCCAATGCTATGAGGCTGAAAATGTTCATTTGTAATTACTGGAGAACACAGTGTCATGGTGGATCAGCCCAAGCCAAGCTCTGCGCAGCTGCAGTGAGCCTGGCTTTGGCGCTGGAGCAAGCCGTGACCTCGGTGGTACTGTATGAACAGGAACACAAGGCTGTCATTAAAGCTTCATGGGAGCCTGTGCCCCATGGGAGACAAGACCCAAGGCAAGAGGTCTGTCACCCACCCAGCACGAGCAGCCTTGGCCACGGCAGAGGAGGAGGGACCCAGATTTAGCCCTTGACTAATTCGGACTTTTTTTCTTTGATAGCACGGGTCTGCACTTGCCTTAACCAATGTTAAACTTAACTATTGCCAAATGTGGGGGCCAAATTAATCTTTCAGGTGGGTATGGGAACGGGGCTGCACAGCTCAAGAGGGGCTCTCACAAGGAATCTCCGTGCAGCTGCTTATTGCTCAGAGCCAGCCTTTTTTCTAGTGCTTGCTTCAATATTCCAGCACTAGTGTTTAAAACAGGAGCTAGATAGTGGCTGCTATCGTACAGCAGACTACCTGCACCTAGCTGAAAATCTGCCTGAGACAACCCCTTCCCTCCCCTCTCTGCTTCTGTTCTTGCATCAGAGAAGGAGAGCGATGCAGCTCCAGTGCTGGCCTGATCCCTGCTGATGGCAGCCTGCATGTCAGGAAAAGCACAGATTATGTGATTGATGTTAGCAGGGGCAGGTTGGGAGCTAAGCAGCAGCCAGAAAAGCACAGCACGGGCCAGCAAATTGGTCTGCAATGAATAGGAAAGCTAAAAGGACATAGCTGAAATCTTCTAGACAACCTGTTTCAGTGCCCTGTTGTTCCTAGATGGAGATTGTACTGCTGATAGCACTGTAGCACTTACAGTTGATCATCCTACAGTCTCCCTCATTAGTTAAAACCAACCAAAGGAGAGAGAAAAAAAAAAAAAAGAAAAAAAAAGGTACACTTTTTGTAATAACAACTCAGTCAATGCAAACCAATTATGTCTGGAAAAAGTTTGTGCAAAATTGTCCTCAATTAAAATGAACCCAGGATGGGAAACGTCCTCTCTCCTTCCTTTCAATTTTGTCTGCTGCCTCTTTACATCTGGGGCTGGGAGGGGTGTGTGTGTGTGCCTGCACAACTGCTTATTACCTCCACCATCACACTCTGCTCAGTGCTGCCTTCAGCTCTTCACTCCTTTCCGAGCCTCCTGGTTTTATAGGGAAATCACTTATTCAATATGGAGGGGAGCTGATGGTCTCTCCACCCTTCTAATGTGTTATCACACTGGCCAGATCTTGAAAGCTTTTCAGAAATGCACAAAGCCCTGACTCCCAGCCAGCCAGGCTCTCTTCCCACCCAGAGAGGCTTTTGCTGCTGCTAATGAGGGAGGGGGGCACACGTACATGCTCTATGTCCATAGCAGCATTCCCTGCACTGGTTAAAAGTAGGCTTGGTGTGCAATGCGAGGGAAAAAATGGGTAACATGGTACATATGTCCTGTGGACCATGAAGTGTCTCCAAAAATTGGTTGTGGATGCTCCTGAGAAAGGTAAAATGCAGACAAAGCTAGAGAGATGTTTCCCAGTATTGCAAAAGGACTGGAGCAGATGATGTTTGACCTGTATAGCAAATGGAGATACTATAAGGCTTTGGGTTTGGTTTTTTTTTTTCAGAAGTATATTATAGGGGTGCTTTCTACTTGTCCCAGGAGCCTTCCTGACCCTGTGCTTTCTAGTGCTTTAAGCAATGTGGCTTTTTCTGGTGAAAACTCACTTGGTAAGCAGTACAAAATAAAAAAAGCAGTTGTTTGCCCCTCAGCTGAAGTCATAGCTTGTACCTCCCCGCTGCTGTGATTACACACCGACACTGGTTCCAGCAGATAAAAGGAATAAAAGCCTAAATGCTACCCAGCGATATGGGTGCATCTTCTAAGTTATACAGCAGTGGGTATAATGACCTTTGAGTTACAGACAAGGTAACGTCTTGTTAGGCTGGGGAAGGGAGGGAGCATTGAAAAAGTGAATCTAATAAACAGACACCTTAAAGGCTACAGCCATTTTGAAACCCCCCAATAATCATATGATAAACTCTGTCGTCCCCCCAGCCCTCCCCTTGAGCTGTTTGCTGTTGGTTTCTCTGGGATCAGATTCATCCTGTATCAGAGAACGTTAGTGGAAAAACACATTCACACCCACATGTTCTCACTCAAGATGAAGATGTCTACCTGTGGGCAAAACATCACCTTTTTAATTAGCATTCTAATTTCCTCTGCACTTTAGAAATATCCTAGATGCACATTAGCTGAAAAGAAACCCAGCTGTCTGCAAAGAGCACAAGGCAGTACTTGGGCTGCTGGAGCTGCGAGCTGCCTGGTCCCTGGGGTGATGTGTGTTTAATATATTTGTCTGGCTTTTGTAAGAGACAAAGTACAGGTTGCCTTGAAATTGTTTTATAAGAGGTTGCCAACTTAACAGTTTCCGAAAAGCTACAATTTCAAACGGCTCACAAAGAGGCCTGATACAGGAAGGCTTACAGGTATTTAATATTAATGAGCTCCCTTAAGATTTAACAAAGATAGTTGTTTCTGCATGTGCATCTATATAAATAGATTGGGATGAATTTTATGCATGTATTTTGTATGTGTAGATTTTTTTTTTTTTTCCTAATGGAACATGAATAGAAGTGAGCAGCAAGCTCCATTTCTCTTTTTGATTTGTATGTCTGTGTCCTTGGTATTTAATATCTGTATTAAAGCCCACCCTGTCTATCAACTCCACCAGTAATGAGCATCTGCCCGACAGGCCTTTTTTGCAGCTTAGTTTCATAATGTGTTCAAGAGACCTTGAGATCCTCTGGCCAATGGTCCTACAATAACACAAGGTACTCTTTGAATATGCCTGCTTCCTTTAACTCTCCCTTCTTGCCAGCATCTTGTCTGGCTTTTAGCTCTAGCTCTTCGTTGTTTTTACAGGGAGCGGCACTTAACTCATAGTGTCAGGCCAGACACCAAATCCTAGTGCCTTACAAGTTTAGCAGAGGAGGGATTGATTGGTTCCAGGAGGGATGATGGATACCAGAAAGGCTGAAGATAGAAGGCTGTGGGAAGGAGGAGTCAATAAACGGTTAATGTTTGAAGGGGAAGAGTGGCTACAGCAGCAAAATATTGGAAAGGCTGCAGAAGAGAATGTCACTGGCAGATGGGAGGTTAGTTGAGTTAAAAGCTAAAATCTGGTTCTAAAGTCTGTCAGGATCCATTGAATGGGTTCCAGGTACATCCTGTGCAGTTGGAAGCTGTGCATGTGCTGGGTTGGTCTGAAGAGCCCGTAGGACTAAAGCTCAGTGTAGAAATCTCGAAAACACTGGAAAAAACATTTGAATAGCTGTGTGGTGTTGATGTACGGCTCCTGTATTTAAAAAACAAAACAAAAAAAAACAAACAAAAAAACCCAACCCCCCAAAAAAACAAAAAGAAAACCCCCAAAATTACTGAATGTCAGGGAAATTTCTCCAATTAATCTGTGGAGATAAATTTAAAGATTCATTGTCCCAACCGATGAGAGTCTGTGTGCTTTAATTCCTTGGTAGATTGCTAGGCTGAGTCCCTCGCCTCATTCTGTGGGACCCTTAGCTCTCTTACATTGTCTGCTTTGTGTCTGCTCTCCCTAGGACCTGGAAGAATGCCCAGCTGGGAGAAGCCATGATTGAGAGCTTGGAAGCCCAAGGACTGCAGCTGGCCAAGGAGAAACAGGAGTATTTAGGTAGGAAACTCTTACTTCCAAAAGCCATAAACCCCAGAATAGTAATTTTGCTTTTCTGAAGTTTTCAGTGTGGTCAAGCCAAGCAGCTACAGGTTTTTACTGTTGACTTCTACTGGATGAAGCTTTTGAGTAGTCAGCAGCTTGAAATTCAGGTTTTTAAGGGAGACAAAACATGAAAATGTTAAGGTAGGATGTGGACATCCGTGCGGAGTGTGAAAGGAAGAACATGCTTTGGCCAGCACGCTGCAGCCCCTGATGGCTGGGCTGTACTCATGTTTGCTGACCCTGAGAAGTTTGGATGTGCTGATTTCAGCTGCTCACCAGGCAAACGGCCAATACCTTTGTCTCCCTGAATCACACGGGAATGGTATTTCTGAGGCTGACCACAGCTTTTCATGCATGAGTTTTCCACCTCTAGCTGTTTTTTTGGGTCTTACTCTACTCGGTCTTCGTCTGCATTTGCTCACACTGTTCATATTGGAAGTGGGAGTATTTACATGGGCTTGTTTGAGGTGTCTAATGGAGAGAGAGCAGTTATTCCAAATGAACGTAGAATAATTCAGATTGGAAGAGACAGCTGGAGGTTATCTATTCCAGTCTCCTACTCAGAAACCAGCTTCTGGATGGTGGTACCACGGGTGTTCTGACTGCCTTGGGAGGTCCAGCTGCCTCTTCCCCACATTGCCTATGGCAAGAGCCGAAGGAGAGTAGCCTTTGTAACCCAGATGCTTCCTAAGTTAGAGCATTCCCGGAGGTGTAAGATCCCTTCTAACCTGGGGGCTGCCGGTCACATGTGTGAGCCCAGTGACTCGTCTGGACAGTCATCGGCTTTAAACAAGCTAGTAGCAACTTTGGGTACTTCAGGTTGGTGTTGCTCGTGGTGTCTACTCCTAATCATCAAGCCACTGGAGGAATCTTGAAGAACCTTTTGCTTTTCTGCATCTATGCTGATCAGGGTGTGGTCTCAGTATCTGGTTTCACAGTGGTCATAATTCAAGTATCAAGACGTGTTCGTTCTGGCCATCTAAGTGCCATTCACACATGTGAGCTGATGGATGGGCTTGTACGTGAGGCAGGCAGGGAGGAGTGGTTCCACACCTGACAAAGGGATAACAGGGAGTGCTGAGAGGAAGCCCTGGAGAGACAGGAGGAAAATTAGAAACAGGAAAGTTTTGTCAAAATGTTATTTTGCAGCCACCAGAGCTGACTAAAGAGGTCCACAGTATGATAAAAGA
This sequence comes from Cariama cristata, assembly GCF_000690535.1. NCBI lineage: Eukaryota > Metazoa > Chordata > Aves > Cariamiformes > Cariamidae > Cariama > Cariama cristata. The sequence goes on from NW_009596496.1 coordinate 50,245, forward strand.
CAAGGTGATGGAGGAATAGAGGAATACACGTTCTGAGACAAACAAGAGATATTTGGAATATAAAATATATATTTCACTGGGTTCTTTGGTCCATGACAAGAACATTCAGAGCTGGTCAATTGTCATAGTTGGTTACTTTCTTTTGACAGCAATTTTCTATTTATTCCTATATTAACTGCTGAGGCTTCTGCCTCACTAGCCTTACCTTCAATGATCTGTGTCCATCCTGTAGTTAAGCTCTGAGGTCAGGCACTGCTCCTGGCAGCAGGTCAAGGCTCTCTGGAAGAAGCAAACGCTGCTCTGGGGAATTCCCTGAATCCCCCCTGAGTTACCTTCCACCTGTCCCCCACCCAGCTGGGGTCCAGGTTTCTCTCCCAGGCAGGGATTTTGCAGAAGCTCATCAAATCCTGAGCTTGCCCCCCGCCCCGAGGTGGGGCAGAAGAGGGAAGGTGGGAGAGCATCTGTGTAATTACAGTGCAGCTGTGCTGGGTCCTGGTAAGGAGGAAGAGGGTGCGAGTGGGAAGGGAAGAAAGCAGCAGTGGTGGTCAGCAGAGCTTTGGTAATATAACAGTATTGCTCTGGCACCAGGAGCCCTGCTGTGGGCAGGAGGCAGAGGTCTGCATTCCTCCTCACAGTAGTAATCCACCAGCAGCAGTAATCTCTTCAGGTTCCCCGTACAAAGGAAAGCGGTAGCATCCTCCTCGCCTGATATGGGGAAGACTTAATCATAAAGTGCTCCAGTGCATGTGCCCCTGCTCACAGAGCAGCCAGGTGGCAGAGCTGAAAGCGAAAGCCTAGGCTTAACTATGAGGAATGTGTTTCTGTCTATTTTCCTGTAAGCACGACTAAGGGCGGTCTAAGGCAGAGCCTCTGTTTAAGGTTAGAGCATAGCGCGACCTAGGTACATCAGGTCACAGTGTAGGGATCAGAGCAGAGTCTCTGGTGGGCACGCGTCCTTCTCAGTAGACAAGAACCACTGATGTTGAAGGGAACCATTCTTAACAGCTAAAAGTTTTGTGGCTAAGTTAGGCGATGGATTTCTGGGCTTGGCTGGGACATTCCAAGGTGAAAATAGGGAGCTGGCAGGGACCAGGGGGGCTGAAGGAGAGGGCGATGTGTTAGGCGGGTAGGGATGGGGCACTGAGCTGCGGGAGGAGAACTGACTTTGTGCACCCACTTAACCTCTCTGTGCCTTTGCTTCCTCATGGGTGAAGCAGAGATAAGAATATTTTCCTGACTCAGCTCCAGGATTGCGAAGGTTAGTTCATTAAGAATGCTTTAAGAACATGGAGAGGAAACCTTAGAAGGAGTACACAGCCATATGGTTGTTTAGTTTATTAAGTTATTTGGCAGGAGGGAAATTATAGAACATCCCATTAGTGTCATCTCAGCCTTTGGAGCCTCCCAGTCAGAAACACGCAGAGCAATAGGGAATGCTGCATTTCCAAGCTTCGAACAGTCAGTGTTTCATGCTCAAAATATCCCCAGGATATAAATTGCTTTTCTCTGCATTTGGCCTTTGTGTGTGTGTGTTTGCAGATAAGCTAATGGAAGAAACAGAAGAGCTGTGTTTGCAGAGGGAGCAAAAAGAGGTGAGTGTTCCTTGCAAGCCAATTTCCTTCACCTTCCATGTGGCAGGACTGGGAGGTTGGGAGTTGTTGGTTTGAAGGCATGTCAGGGCTCAGGGAGGGAGGCTGTGGAGCCAAGAGTGTCTCCGGCCAACCTCTGGGTCCTGTGGATGAAGAGAGGAGTAAGAGCTGTGCCATGGGATGGGTCCTGGAGGTGTACTCCTGCTCCCCTTCCCAGGCACTTTCCATGCAGCATCCTTGTGATTATGCCTCCAGGAGGACCAGGGAGGAAGATCAGATTAAATTCATATTCACTGGGTTGAATTATACACTTGTTATTTGGCAGATTCAAGAAGACTGTGTCAATCAACTTGTCTGTCTTCACAGCTAGGGAGCAAATAAACAGACCTGACATTGTTCTAGCATAGAGGTACACTTGTGAGAAACAAGGAGCAGAAAAAGCAATGTGGTTTGTTCTTTGGACACACCAGAAATGGGGAGGAATAATAAACATTGCACTAGGGAAAACTCAAGAGCGTACTCCCTTTGATATGACTATTATACCTTAATTTATCAAGTTTATTATTGTTTTCCAAACTATTCCTAACTTAGATTTGCTTAGTATAATAAAAGTAGCTCATTCTTGTATTTACACCAAATCTATACCAGTTTTTATAGCACCATCATAAAGTTATTGCAAGATAGCTTTGCAAATATGTTGTCCTATCACACAGTAGGAAAGCCTGCATGGATGCAGACCACCATACTGCAGTCTTGCAAACTGCCGCATGCTCTTTCCTGATTAATCCGAAATGGCTGTTGCCCTTCTTTAGCAAAAGATGGCAATGCTGACCTAAGCTTCTCAGGCCTATGTTTCTGAAGTCCAAAGGTGGCCTGGACACTCCTGTAGGGCTAAGCTACTTCTGCCTTTGCAGGGAGACATCCCTTTCTGGTGAGGTGGCCTGCTGCACAACTCACAGCAGCAGGGAGGGAGATGCCCTTCTCTAAAGACCTTGGAACAAATCTCTGGTCTTACAAAGCTGTGCGTGGTATCTCCACAGTCCACAAAGAGCAGATGGGGCCAGGTTAGTTTGAAGGAGTTTGGTACTGATGAAGAAATTAATGTATAGCTCACTGAGCTGTGGCAGTCTGACCTGCTGTGAGCCTCAAGGCTTCAGAGCAGTATGTTGGGAAAGCAGCTTGAACCATGTATTTGCACCCTCGAGCAAGAGTCTTATGATGAATTTATCTGGCGTCAGTGCTGTTTTGTGACCTGCCTGGGCCTGCAGCAGGAGTTCTGCCTAGCAGCCAAGGCTGCAAGGGGACCTGACCGGGAGTGGGACCCTCGCTGTACATTGTCCCTGTCTCTCTCCATCTGCAGTAGGTCTCGGTACCACTGCTTCCTCTAGACCAGGGGAAGAGACTGTTTCACTGCTTGAGGATAGCTTGTGGTGTTCAGTGGTCTTTAAACATGGCTTTATTAGCACAAAGATAGCGACAGGCTGATTAAACTGTGCAAAGCTGTAACCGTGCAGTTGATGTTTTCCTGTCCCGGTGGGGATGAGATGTAAGGCTGAGCTAGTAGAAATATCACACTTCAGGGGCAGCAGGGCTGGAGCTGTCACATCCCTGTCCGGGCTTTCCGTACCTGTACATGCATGTTGAGCCCAGCCTTCCTAGGGAGCTTTGGACCTTCTGTATACGTGCAGCAGAACTGATCTGTGCAGGGAGCATGTCTGGGATTTCCAGGTGCCTGATAACCTGGCGGGGACTTCTGGATGTCTGCAGATCCTCAGCCAACCTTCAAACCCTTCTAACTGCGCCTGGACAAAAGTGTGGTGAATCGGACACCCCGTGGCTCTACATAGGTCAGGTTAAAAGTCCCAGGCATCGTTAACAGGGAAGCCTTTCCTAACTGTAAGTGTGTCAGCAGAGTACATTCCTGTCTTCTCTTTCGGTCCAGGAACTCGAGCGTCTGAACCAGGTCCTGGAAGCAGAGAAGCACCAGTTTGAAGAGGTGGTGCGGGAGCTGCGGCTGGAGCAGGAACAGATCAGACGGTAAGGTGGCAAACTGGGCAGGGCAGGAGAAGGACACGAAATCCCACGCTGGGCAGAAGTGCTGCTGAGGTGGTGAATCAAAAGAGTTCGTAAAATCCACCTCTTTTGTGTATGTAGGAAGAAGATAAATGCTATACTGACCAAAACAGGACCGGTTGAGATCTGTTTACCTGCATTTGCTATCACTTGTCTGACCAATAGAATACAGCTTAGTTTCATTTTGCGTCAGGGCTCCAGTAACTTAATTTTCAAAGGGCTGGGACGTGAGCAAACCCCAGATTATCAGAGTAGCTTTGCAACGGACAGCTAGAGGATTTCAGGGAGGCAATTAGTTTGACTGACTGACCAGACATGTGCGCTCCAGATACCTGAATATGGTTTTCCACCATCAGCTCAATGACACTGGGTGGATGATGAAGTTGCCTCACCGAGAATAATTTTGTCATTTTAAGAGTTACACTATGCAAAATATGAACAGCAAATGTATTTAGAAAGGGAAGGATCCAATTGCTTTGCGCTGACTGTTGAAAGGGCATGTGTTGCCGTTGCCCTTTTTAAATTTTTTTTCTCCCTAAATAACATCTCAGAAAAGCCAGCGTGATTTTGCAAACCATTTTTGTTTTCATAGACCTACATCTGCTTAGATATGACTGCCCTGTCTGAGCTCTTCCAGTTGCAACCATGGCCCTGCTCTTGTTAGAGAAGCACACCAACTGTTGGTTTTGGTTTGACGATCAGGGGGCACAGTCAAGTTCCTGGATGCCCGTAGTGTGTTCAAGGCGTGATGCTTCCTGGCAAGCTCCTGACTCTCCAGGGCTGCCTGTACCAGCCACTGGTTGGAGGTCCTGCACCAAGAGATCCACAGCCTGCACAGTCTGAGCGCGGTCTGTGGGGCTAGTGTTACCCTGCAATAGCTATCACCCTTTTTGCTTCTTTAGGGAGCTAGAGCTCACAGCCCACTCCCTTAAAGGAGTGGAGGAAGAAAAGAAAGAGTTGGGAAGCCTGACACAGTCCTTACAGAAAACCCTAGAGGTGAGTGACCACTTCTCCCCTCTCAGTGACAGCATTTTGGGAATGATCCATGAGAACTGACCAGGGCTGAAAGCAATGCTGTCCCGTGGAATGAATCTAACATCCGCTCGTGCTGGAGTTAAGTCCTGCGCGGATGAGCGGGTTCATTCAGTAACTGATATAAAGGCCAAAAGCCCCTGCAGAAAAGGACTAGAAGTGACAGCAGAACCAAACTTTTCTCAGAAGTGCCAGGTGATGTGATGTAGGATAATAACCATAACTTGCAGTTTGGGAAGCTCAGGTTGAACACTAGGGAGAGACTTTTCACCAGACAGGTAGACAGGCAGTGGGAGAGGCTGAGGAACCTCCGTCTTGGAAGGTTTTCACAACTCAACTGTAGAAAGCCACAGCTGACCGTATCTTGCTGTGTTGACAGACCAACTCTGAACAGGAGGCTGGACTAGAGCCTAACAGAGGGTCCCTTCCAGCCAGCGTGGCCCATAAGTCTGTGATAGCTTTCTGATTTTTTTTTTTTTTAACTACAACTCTCTAAGTCCTGGTGGAAACTGGACTAGCAGAAAGGCATTTCTTGTTCACAGAAGGAAGCATGGTTCCCAGAGAATCATGTACCACATGGGAATTTAGGAAACGGAGTGTTGATGTATTAACCCCTTTCCTTACTTGGTATCGCTCTGGTGGATTGTTGGAAAATGGCTTTTCTAAATGTGTATTCTTTGTGAAACTTCCACACAGCTGGCCTTCTGAAGCCTCAATGTCATCCTTAATGTTTGTGTCAGATCCTGCAAATTTGTCAAAAAATCTGTTGCTGATGTTCCTTTCAGCTCTTCTGCTTGCCCGCAGTTATGAGTATGAAAAAAAAAATCAACCTGGAAAACTAGGGAAGGACCATTCATGCCCTAGTTGCACATCAGACCGAACGCTTCACAGGAAAACAGCATGATATGTCCTATTGCCCTGCAGTTAGAAGTACCAAAGAGGGGCTGTCTCTAGCTCACACTGAGGAGCAAGGTGAGGAGGAGGAAAGGCAGGGAAGCTGCCTGCATCGGTGATGCACTAGGGAAGCACAAGGCTGCAGTCCCTGAGCTGGGTCCTTGCTAGCATGCCAGGTCAAAGGAGCCTGCAGGCTCTTCACCTCCATACACAGCAAAGGTTATGGTGGAGGCTTGCTCCTCATGAGGCAGGTACAGAATGAAAACCAGATTTCGTTATTCCTGTTTTTAACTTCAGTGAGGCTTGTCAGTGTAAGGATGGAGGGACTCAACAAGGAGGAGCCAGGCAGGAACAGGAGCAGAAATATTAGTCTTAGTTGATACTCACAATCTCTGCCCTTCTTCAAGGAGCTCTCCTTGGAAAAGCAGCAAATGTTGGAGATGCTGGAAGAAAATGAGAGCCAGCTCCCACCTCCAACGAGCCCCAGCAAGGAGCAAAGCCCCATCTGGGGACTGCACTGCAGCCTGCGACAGATCGAAGAGAAGATGCAGCAACTTCTGGAGGAGAAACTCCTGGCAGAGAAGAGGTGAAGTGGGGGCAGAGGCTCTTACGGTGGTGCCAGAGATGGGGATGTGGGACAAGATGTGATCTGGTGTGAAGGTGGTGGTGAGAAAAGAGGTAGTTTTCCCCCTCGCAGATGGGAGGCAATCAGAAAGGGTACGGCTAAATATTTCCAGGCTTAAAATTAGGATCACTTCAAAACTCTTCCCTTGTTTATCCTGAGATGTGCAGAGAGGCAAGATCTTTATAATTTCCATTCTTGGGTGCAGTACAGGGAAGAGAACACTTCTGCCCTGCTCAGGCTCAGTGGTGCCAAATGGTGTGACTATCTGCTGACTTGCTTTTTGGTTGCCAGCACAAGACAAGTCTGGAAGCTTGTCTGGTTCCCATGGCAGGAGCTCAGGTTATAAACGCTTCAGCGGGGACAGAGTGAGGCAGGGCAGCTGAACTCCTTGCTGCCGCTTGGGCCTGCTTCTTTCAAATCAGGACTTAGGCATGTGAATCCATTTGGTGTTCATGGACTTGTTCATAAGATGTGTTTGGAGCTCCTGGACCTTGACTTGGGGGTTGAGAATGTTGCACTCAAGAACTGTTCACCTGGCTTTCTCCAGCAATGCCTGTTTTATTGAGGTGAAACATAGACAGTTCTCCTGTTAGCGCCTCTTTGCTCAGGGCAGCCAGGTAGTCAAACATAACCCATCACAATACCGAGCCCCTTCCCTCCTGTGAGTTGTGCTGGAGTGGGAATGGTCGTCTTCCTTTGCTGTGCCATGCACCAGGATGAAGGAGAATGAGGAGCGGTCCCGAGCACTGGAGGAGGAGCGGGAGTTTTACTCTTCCCAGTCGCAAGCGCTGCAGAACTCACTCTCGGAGCTGACCGCGGAGAAGCAGCAGACGGAGAGAGACCTCAAGGTATCCACTGCTTATATTGCTGTCCATGGGCCCAGAGTTAGCTCATTTTCCCTTTCAATTCATCCCCTGTCAAGTGGGAGACTTGGTTTTATTTTGTTTTCATTTTGTGGTCGCAAATCTTCATTTGCTATGCTTCATATCATGGTAACGTGAAGTTGCCATGTTGTATCTATGTAGCACCACTATTTATTTTCTCATTCTGAGGCCTGATTAACCCATTCAGTAAAAGTCTTTTCATTTGCTACTGTGAAAGCATCATCTAAAGATGGAGGGAGGAAAAAAGAGTAAAAGAGAAAAGTAGACACAATCAAGAATAAAGATTATTTCAAAAAAAATCTAATATGGACATTGCAGAACTGAGCAGAAATCTTCCCTCCTCACTTGTGCTCAGAGAATCCATCTTAAGATTTGTAAATCTTCAGGAACCTCTGCATGAAGTTGGGTTCAAAAGCAGAGGAAGGCAGGTGAGGTACCAGCCCTCCTTCATTATCCCAGTAATGGAAGATACCTTAATCTCCATAAAGATTATTGGACAAAGCATGCTATTTTATTTTAATCTAAATAATGTAAAGGTTATGCTTATTATTGGCTGTTTGACACTCAACCTCCTCCTACAAATATTTTGTCCAAAAAAAATCCCAATTCTTCTTTTTCCTGAACCTCCAAGATTTTCTTATCCTTCCACTCGGCCCAACCGAAGCTAAGTTGATCCAAACTGTATTAGTTATTCTCATTTTCTAAGCCACTACTGATATTATCCTTTATTTCTAACTGTTCTTGTGTTTTGTTTCTGAAACTAAGTACTGTACACTCATTTGTGGGGGAATTGACTGCCTTTATCTCAAGTCTGTCTCAGCTGGAAAGATGTCCTCCTGTTCCTGCCCAGCTGCAAGTACTTCCATAAGCACAAATTCATGTGTGGAAATACCATCTCTGATTCCACATGGTTCATACAATGAGAAGGAAGCTGTGAAAATGAAAGTCAGAGTAAAGGAGAATTACTAAAATAACCTGGACTTCAAATTCAGATTCTGTCTGAAGATACAAGGAACAACTTTTATGTTGTCTTTCAGTATTTCTATTGGTTTTCCTTACTGTTGTCTTTTCATTTTCATCTGCTTGGTGGGTCCCTTACAGACCTTGTGAGTTAGGAGGATGGTTACTGAGATGCAAGCTGTTTTCAGCCATGCTTATTCTCTTCCTCAGGCTGAGGTGAAGGTGCGCATGGATCTGGAGAAGAGACTGAGAGAAGCTGAGGAAGCGTTGCAGAGCTTGGAGCAAGGCTTAAATTCTCTGGATTGCAACAAGGAGAAAGAGGAGAAGATGAAAGCAGATGTCAGTAACTTGAGAAGTAAGTCAGTTATCCATCCTCTCTACTGATGAGCAAGTTCTGAGAGAGGAAAAATTTCTATCCCTCTTCCCAGACATAAAAAGTTCCCAAATTAGCAAAGCTGCACATAATGTGCTCTCCCAACCCCTTGTACCTCAACCACACCTCCCTTTTGAGGAGCCAGAACATGCTATGCAGGCACTTGGTGTTTTGCCCTCAAAGGAGGGCAAAATTATCCCAGCCTTCCCTGTTGGGTGGAAGACAAACCTACGGCAGAGATGAGCAAATGTTTTCCAAAGTGTCAAACAGGGAAGCTGTGGCAGAGCTGTTAAAGCCTGACTAGGTCTGAGTTATAGAGAGTCCTCTGATTCCCCTCAAGATAATTTTTTTCTCAGCCTTGGTTTACAAGAGCATCAGCTGTTTAAGGAGGACCGTGGTTGCTGTAGCGACATGCTGGTAGGTGACCCAGCAGGTGAAGTTTGGATCCATACTTAGACCTGGATCACTGCATCAGCCCGGCACTGCTGTGCTGAGATGACTGTAGTCAGCAGGTCAGGTGTAAAAGTCAGACACTCAGGTTCCTCACAGCTTATCCCTGTTTCTTTGTTGCTGCTTTGCCTTTTTTTTTTTTTTTTATAAGATGAAGCATTACCCTAACATCTGGCTTGAGTCAGGTTTGGCAATTGACATTCACAGCTTCAACTGAGTGAAGTCTTGCTTGTTTTCCATCCTCAAGTATAGTGCAGGGGGAATCTGTTATGAAGATGCTGTATCTGTGCAGTTAAGGCTTCATTTCAGCGAAGGGTGGATATATTGGGCCAATATAGAAAAGTCAAAAAGTCCTGTGGCATTCTGAGTACTGTTACACATATCAGTATAAATATGTGTATAAATAATTTTTTTATATATGCATATTTATAATTTATATA
>NW_009596497.1:0-245 GCF_000690535.1 Cariama cristata
ACAGAAACATTGTTTAATGTCTTTTACTGACAGATCACATTTTAGCTGGGCTTTGGCCCTTCTGATTTTCTCTGTCCATAACCTCACGATACCCTTGTAGTCCTCCTGAGCTCCCTGCCCCTTATTCCAAAGGTCATAAACTCTCCTTTTTATCCCGTGCTCCAGCCAAAGCTCTCTGTTCAGCCAGGCCTTCTTCTTCCCCACTGACTCGTCTTTTGGCACACAGAGACAGCCTACTCCTGCGA